>NC_056542.1:1181674-1194174 GCF_910596095.1 Thunnus maccoyii | reverse complement strand
AGAGCAGAAAGCTGGAAAGAGTCTGAAGGCTGAGATCCAAAATAAAGTTAATTACTGAACACAGTGGCTCTCTGTGGACACTCTGACTCATTAAACTGACTCGTTTAAGATTTTATAATCTTCAGAAACATTAAAATACCTCAAATATCCTTCAGGAAATCTGTAGCAGCCAACTTGTTATTATGGTGAATAAATTATAAAGAAAAAGCAGAGGTGGAGAGTCACTAAGTGTTGCATTCAGGGACCATGTTGAGGTTCTTTATGTCCCTGTCTCACTGTCTCCACCACTAATTTGATATTAACTACAGAGGATGAACTCTCTCATGTTCCTTCACACGCAGTCATGTGACTGCTGGAGGACATGTTGGATGGACGGTCCAGGCTGATCATAACGTCATGGTAACGCCGTCAAATAGTATAGTATAATATTAACTCACTACAGACCAGGAGATGTAATACTCATGCTGGGGTTAGCGATGCACAAACAAAAATAAAACAAAAACAAAAACCTGAGTCTCTCCTGATTGAAATGCTGGCAGCTAACACCTAACATTAACAGATAACGTCGTTAGCTAACATTAACAGATAACGTCGTTAGCTAACACCTAACATTAACAGATAACGTCGTTAGCTAACATTAACAGATAACGTCGTTAGCTAACATTAACAGATAACGTTGTTAGCTAACAGCTAACATTAACAGATAACGTCGTTAGCTAACATTAACAGATAACGTCGTTAGCTAACATTAACAGATAACGTTGTTAGCTAACATTAACAGATAACGTCGTTAGCTAACATTAACAGATAACGTCGTTAGCTAACATTAACAGATAACGTCGTTAGCTAACATTAACAGATAACGTTGTTAGCTAACAGCTAACATTAACAGATAACGTCATTAGCTAACATTAACAGATAACTTCGTTAGCTAACAAACTAAATGTTGTGACATCAGGCAGCAGATACAATATTTATAAAACACTCGATTTAGCTTTTATCATTATTCTAATGAAGAATATGAATAATAAGAATAAGAAAACAGTTGAATAACTGCTGCAGAGAGAGAGGCTGTTTATCTGTTTATTTCAGTTATAATAATAATAATTACACTTTATTGCTGATAGTAAATATGTTCAGAGATTATTATACTAGTCCAGCCTCTGATTGTGAAAACAAGAGAAGAAGAAGCATCATGTGGAACAGCTGCAGCACATCATCCAGCTGTTGAAGCGGTTGCTTTATTAGACTTGCCTGACTTGATAAATGTGTGTAATGATGTTTTAGATTTACTCATACAGGCCGTTTATGATGAGATAATGATATTTAACATGACGTGCTGCATCAGTGTGTCAGTGTGAATTTATAGGCTCATTTCTGTCTGTAGCATCAAGATGTTCTGGTTGGTTTGTGTGTTATTGTTGTACTTCAGCAATAACTTCATGTCTATCTATGGTCTTTATAGAAATAATAAAAATCACTTTTGTACATGTAAACTGGGAGGAGTGTGTTTGTGACAGTAAAACTTTATTCACTGTGTTGTTTTCACATCTCGTCGAAAATATAATAAAACCGTCGTCACACAAAATGTATCAAAGCAGATGATGTGCATGTTTGTATCGACTCCAGTTATATTATACATTTAACTGCTGTGATTGTACTGATCATTTCTCATCTTTATTGTGTTCAAAAAGTACTTTATAGTCACAGATTATTGTGTAGAATTGCAGGAAATTTTGCAGGTTTATGTCTCCACTGTTCTCCAAATCAAACCTCCACATTTTTACTTGAGTATTTCCATGTGATGCTACTTTCTACATTTCAGAGGGAAATATTGTACTTTCTACTCCACTACATTTATTTGACAGCTTTAGTTACTTTTCAGACACAAAGGATAATATAACAAGCTTTTAAAATACAACACAGTGGCCACGTTTACACGCACAAAATATTTTTTTGCCTTTATTCTGAAAAAGACAATATTCCCACTAAGCCGTTTACATGGCTGATGAACATGAATATTCCTGTTTACATGCAGAAGGTTCTCGGGGTTTCCCTCTGCTCCGGTGGGAATCACAAGATCTCTGCAGGCAGCGACGTGAAAAACATTAGTGAGCTGCTGCCTGATATTCATGACTGATATTATACATTTACAGTTACAGTCACATCCTGATGTTTATTACACTGCTGAGTGTTTTTGGTGCATCACGCTGAGTCCAGCCCACCATGAACATCTCTCCTCTGTCTGCCTTCCTGCTCCAGTATCATATATATATATATATATATATATATTCATAGACTGCTCGGGGGTAAACATGAGAGAGGCTGTGTGTTGCAAACTGCGGTAAAAACCCCAACTGAGACACATATTCCAGATGTGCTGTATAGATGCTCCTAAAACCAGAATAATATCAGCAACATCCCACATGTCTTCATCTGCAAATGCTACATTCAGAATATCCAAACAGAATATGCTGTTTACATCAAATTCAGAATAATAGTGGAATATTAGTGTGCATGTAAACATGGTCATTGTTAAAGATGAAACCAGTGGTTTCCAACCTTTTCTTACAAAAAGCAGTGTGTAGTCGGTAGGGATGTGCAGAGAGCCCAGTATTTATATTTGTATCTGTATTTGTTGAGGCAGTTAAATTATCTGTATTTGTATCTGAATAAAAGTGGAAAGAGGCTGAAAAATCCTGTTTCTGTTTTTATTACACTTTTCATTTTAGAAAATTAAAGTGTTACAATCAGTGTTCATGAATAAACTACCTTATGAAGGATGACGTCCCCACACCAGGTCTCTAACTGGAGTCTCCCAGATCATAGACGACTGCGCTGACTACTGAGATAAAACTTTACTCATCACCTCATTGCAGACAGACCTCTACCTATTTATACACCCATAACTATTTTTTACAACCTAACTTTGTGGAAAGGAGAAGAGGAACAACAGGTTATGGAGAGTCTCTTGAGAGCACTTTGCTTGTGTCAGTAGCTCAGTTTTATCTCTGGGGAACACCCCCAACTCCAGGACTGATGTCCAAATAAGGAAATGTGCGTCATGTAGCAGGTGGATGTGACTCCCCTCACTGAGACCTGCTGATAGACGTCACAGCGGAGCAGAGGAGAGACACTGAGATAGTGATGTAACCGACCTGCACGCTGGTATTTGACATGTTTTTTGTTTTTTTTTCCGGAAACAAATAATTTTAAAAATATAACATTGTGACTCCGGACAAGTCAAGGAGGACGCAGGAAACCAAAAAGTAGATTGCTTTGCTTTTTACTAGCACATTGTATGGATCACAGACATATCGAGAATCACTTGCCATCACTTCCTGTCTATAGACTTCCTGTCAGGTAACCCACACCTGGAGCCTTGATAACACCAGAAGTCTCAGGATACTACAAAAAATATTTGTATGAAACAAATATTCATAAATAATCCACTATTTCTGCTTTGCCAAATAACATAATTGTATTCGGGCAGACCCCCAGCAGCAGTCGGGTCACATTTCAGACGTCTGTGAGTTGTTAACAGCTCAGATTTGTGATTTTTCACACACAGGCACAGTCAGAAGTGCAACCGTGTTACTTTTCCTCTCACATCTCAACAGCCCAGTAACTCACTGCTGAAAGGACCTAATGATGCAAAACCTGTTCTCTCACATCACTGACTGAGCAGCTGATCCGACATCACCAGCAGAACGACTGACGGAAACACACACACAGATCAGACGCCTGTAAACAACAATAAACCTGCACACAGACAATTACTGTTGAATCACTGATAAAACCTCACAGATTAACGGAAATATTTGACCAAAATCAATAATTTGCCACACAGAACAGGCCTAGTGAAGATAGTATTTATATAATATTTACATAATAGTTCTGTTGTCTAACTGCCAGACTGTATGTGTGTTTTTCATATGGATGATTTTATATGCAACCAGATATTTTTTACATGTGTGGTTGTGTTTTCATGCAGTCTGTCAGCAGTGGAAAGCCTGTTACGCTTTATAAAAAAAACACTAAACATTATTAATAAAGGCTGGATTCTGTGGGAAAGTCACAATTAGATTGAGAATCGATTCTTGGTTTCAGTATTTGAGGCCACTGAGCTGTAACACGTAAACACGTCAGTGAGAGTGAAGCTAACTGGTGGTGATGAAGAGTCACTGTCTGACCAAACGCATTCATGTGAAGCATCTTCCATCTTCTGCCTGAAATCAAAGAGTCACTTACTGACCAACCAGAGGTCAGTGTGTAGCGGTGTGATGGAGTCAGAGGAGAACAGAGCAGCCTCCACGATGCAGCGCTCGTCCTCCAAAACGCTGGAAAAACTGATATTTAGTAAAGTGCTTCAGGTGTGTTGGTCAGCCACTCTGATTGGTTAGTTTGGGAGTCGCTGCTCCGCTAACGTTAGGATTCACTAAATACTCCTTCTGCAAACAACATTATTAAATTATAACATCCAAAATGAAGATGAACTACAAGACAACACCAGCATGTCGCGCTGCACACCTACAACCTCTACCTATATGTTCTATTAACAGTACGTTGACTAATGTTCATTATTACCAAAATAACTTATTTTGGTGTTTGTGAATCAATTCAGAATAGTATTATTAATCATTATTATGGCTATATTTGGGTGTTTTTAGGTTTTAATGCATGTTGTTTGGTTGCCTTCTCCTCCTTCTTTATAGCTTTTTGTCTTCTGTTCAATCAGTTGTGTATTTTTGGGTTTAAACTTCTTTTTAGGGATAAAGTTAGACTTTGGTTAAAGGAAACATATTCTGCACATTTCCAGCTCTGTATTTATATTCTGGGGCTCTACTGGAATATCTTTGCATGATTTCCAGTTAAAAACTCCTTATTGATCTTCTACTGGTCCTTTATGCAGCCCCTCAGTTCAGCCTCTGTCTGAAACAGGCCGTTTTAGCTCCTGTCTCTTTAAGGCCCCGCCTCCTGATGAGCCCACTCTGTTCTGATTGGTCAGCTTCAGGAAGCTTCCTCCGGCTCCGGAGGCTACGTAAACAAACTATAGTAGCAGGATTTCACTTCTTTTTCTCCTTCTTTACTCCAAATGCCAACTTCTCAAATCCATCCGTACATGTTGGAGCTGAACAACACATGGAAACACCTTAGCAACCACCTTAGCAACCACCTTAGCAACCATTATTGGACATATGACGAGCTGATGTCATCTCGTCAGGAAAGTAAAAAAACATCAGAGCAGGTTGAAGCCCTGAGTTTTGACTTGCAGGCAGCATCTCTACATACGTTCATCTCAGGTTTTGGAGCTTTGACCGTGTTTAACATCAGAACAGGAAATAAATATCATAAAACCACAACGAGCAGAATATGGCCCCTTTAATGTTAGAGTTAGTGAATGTATTTTGTCACACGTATAGAAGCAAAAATGTGTGAAAAAATGTGAAATTAAAGTGTCTGAAAACCATTTCTGGCATGACGACTTTAAATTTGAACGTCTCTCCAGTCTGAGTCTTTTATTATTTTTCATTTCAGCTTTGTCTCTGAGCAGCAGGCGGAGGGAAACTCTGCTCTCAGGTTACATCATATATCCCCGAGCAGTTAGCTGCAATCAGAACTCAGTAATGAGCTAAAGAGCGAGTTTTCCCTCTGACCCTGAACTCAGCCACCGCCTCACTCAGAGGGAAGAAGAGTCGAACCTGCAGCAGCGTCTCAAACGTTAACAAACTGTTAAAGGTTTTGATTCGCTCAGACTAAACTGGCAGCTGATTGAGGAGAAACATGAAGACATAATGAAAAAACACATTCAGTGTGACTGCTGGAGGGAACAGACCGACCCTGTTTCTGTTTCTGTGAACTTCAAAAATACAAAAACATTAAATTAATTGGTTTTGTTTTCTTTATGTGAATCTATATTTCCTGTATAAAAAGGGCCTGCAGGCTTCTTCCGTAATGAAAACTCACTGTAGAAAATCTAAATTATATCTGCATGCACATGAAAATATATTAAAAAAACCCGTCACAGTTTTCATTCCAACAACAGTTTGAATATTTTGGAGTTTTTAGCAGTTTTATTTCTGAATTCCCTCCAGAAAGAGAGTCTGACTCACTTCTGTTTTTTCCAGCTGCAAGTTTCACAAATTTAACGTCTCGGTTGGATTCGTGAAACTTCAAAGGCTTCGTTTCATAATCAGGCCTGTTAGATCTCAGACCAGAGGTTCCCCGTCTGGTTCTGAGGAACCTGCGAGGCCTCCAGGAGTCCCAGTAAACTGAAATATTCTTATTCTATACCGTCAACAAATCAACAATGAACTGATCTAATAACCAGTATTGTGTTTGTATCAAAGCTGATATATCTGATTAAAAACCCGTCAGTGAGTCTCATCGCTGCACTGGGTCACATGATCCTTCATCATCAACAGTTTGGTCACGTTAGTTTGTTTAGAAACGGCTCCAAACACTAATAACAGCATCATGTTTTCAGTCTCCAGAGAGTAGTTCAGTGTAAGGCAGACGCTACTGAGCATGTGCAGGAACAGATAAAACACTGCTTACCTGACTCCAGCAGGTCTGGACTGTTTGCAGTTTTTGGGAAAGTTACTCTCAGAACCTTTTTAAAGCTGCTTTTAACTCATGTTCAGCTCTTCATCTGATACTTTTAAATGAGAATGTGTCTTTTTTTGTCTTTTATTCTCTTTTAACTGTATTTGTTTTCTACTTTTAACACAGTCTTACCTGCTGATCTGCTGTTGCTGCTGTTGTTGTAACTTATTTTTGCCTTTAAAAGCGCTGCATAAATAGAATGTATTACTAAAACTAGAATATATTATATTATAAAAATGAAACCTGTTGCTGGGACTCTTTCAGCGAGCAGCAGCAGCAATCATGCACATTTTCTTCAGGAAATGCAAATATTCTAGTTTTTCTTATTATTCTTTGTCTTCTTTTCTTCTTCTGTTCATTTTTTGGATTGCATCTACTTTAAAAAAATAAAAAGCAAAGATAACTAAATGAGCAATCACACCATTAGTTTGATTAGAAACGGCTAATATCAGCATCATGTTTTCGGTCTCTGGGGAGTAGTTCTGTGTAAGAGACACGTTGTGCTACATATCACAACTTCTTCATTTAGTTCTGAAGTTTCCGTTAATCTTTTATGAATCCGTGCACCGACCTTTACACCTGAGCCGACAGTAAACTAACCTGTGTTGTTTTTTATAATGTTTTTTGTTTGTGTTGTTTTTTATAATTTGTCATCTTCATTCAGGAAGCAGCTCCTCTCCTCTGACCCCCTTGTGAAAAAAAAGTTTAAAATCCAGACTGGATGAAAGATTGAAACACGATAACAAAAGAAATATTAGAGGTTTTTTCTCTGGTCCAAACCATCCTTCATAACTGACACTAATTTTAATTAGATTTATGGCTTATGGCCTTTTTAATACCCACGGTTCCTGAAGGATTTCTGAGATAAACACCTGATTAAGTTGCTCTAACGCAATAATCTCCAGAGAGCTTTTCTGCTTCGGACCAGCTGTAAATTTCATTAGTTCTGACACGCCGGCTGCTCGGTTTATTTTAAGAACTTCAGTGACAGAGAACACGGCGAGGAATATTAACCCAGAGACAAATAATAGCTGCAGAATGGATGATGAAAGGTTATTAGAGCTGATTAAATCTGTCAGATGAGATACACTGACTGTCCGGCGGGCAGCTGTCAGAACAACGATCTGAGTGTTAACATCAACAGTTTCACACAAACTTCAGGTCGGGAGGAAATCAAGATATCAGAGTCATGTGACCTTTAACAGGAAGCTGGTCTGAAGCTTCTGGACCACTTGAGAGTTAAAATAGTTGAATCAAGATGAAATAAAAAGAGTATTAATGTGTTCCAGCTGATCTGGACTAACGTAGCTACAGTCAATATCTCACATCATGTACATCAACATATTCCTGTTTTATTTGACATGAACTCTGCGGTGGAGAGTCTGGAGGAACAGGTTTTATATTTATTTGATAATGTTCCAGCTTATTTAGTCTTGAAGGCTGCAGGAGTCCAAGACATGAAGTTTGATCTGATTAATGTTCTCTAATGAAACTGGAAGTTGTGTTTATTTCATTTATAATTTAAGTAACTTGGTGTTTAGTGTGCAGCAGTCACCCATCGGTGGGACTTGCTATCATTTCCCCGTCTCCCCGTTCTGAATGCAGATAGTTGCACGTCTGGGTTGATTGGAGGGTTTATGCAGATCACCTGTGTGCAGAGTGGGGGGGGGGGACTGGATCCCAGCTGGTGATTGAGAGCAGGTGGGTGTGTTTCCCTCTCAGCCAATCAGAGTGTAACGGTTTAAGAGAGGAGAGAAACTGCACATCCTGGTCACTCTGTTCTCTCCTCAGCTGGCTGCAGACATCATTTGTAAAGATTGTCAGACAGAAACTCTGGTCTGTTCAGACCCTTTTGTGTCTTTCTGGTCTTTTGCTTTGTGATTTGAGGGAACACCATAAAATAAATCAAGTGTCCTGCAACGACAGCCTAAACACCTGCAGGATTTATTTTGTATACGTATTGAAGAGGCATTATTTCATTAAGGGGACGTTTCCTATTGTGCAACACCTTGTGAGGTTTCTCCATGTGAATATTATTTGGTTTATTTTCTTTCTTTCTGTGCTGGGAGCTGGTTTTCTGAGGGGAATCAGTTCAAACTTCAAACGTACTTTGATTCTGCATCAACATACAGTCGGTCACATCAGCCGTTAAACACTTTTGTTTTAGAAAGAAGTTCACTCTATTTCATAAATCTTTAACAATTAATCAACTTTTTATTGTTGATGTTGTCGACTATCATTTAAGGAAATTCCTCTATTATCAGTCATATAATAATTTCTTATTTTCAGACTCTATGAATATTATTTTTTTCTCACCGTGCAGCTCTGACGTCCTGCTGTCATCCTGCGTCTCGATTGGCTGCGACGTTCCTGGTGACCAGTGATCCTGGCTGCTGATTGGCTGACTCTGACAGGTGCCGTCCTCTCTGCTTTCCTATTGGTTGGAGGAAAAGAGCTAATAGTCACTTTAAACTGAAACCCAACAGCTTCACTTCTCACAGAGAGAGAACAGACATCAGTTAGTTAATTAACCTGCGAGAGGATTAATTAATTAATTAAACGTAGTTTTCTTACATTCAGAACATCCAGACTGACTTTTTCAAAATGGCGTCTCCTCAGTTCTCTCCTGCGGGTGTTGATCTCCTCGTACTTCTCCTCGGCCAGCTTCCTGTGGAGACGGTTCAGGTTAGTACAACAGAAACATGATGAAGCTGCTCACATGTGGAACAAACTTCCTGAAGATGTCAAACTAAAGACAAGGCTGACGACCTTTTTTAAGGGATCATTCTGCTGATTTTCTATATTTGTCTTCATGTTTGGATCCAAACCAACAATAAACTGATCTAATAACAAGTATTGTGTTTGTATCAAAGCTGATATATCTGATTAAAAACACATCAGTGAGTCTCACCGCTGCACTGGGTCACATGATCCTTCATCATCAACAGTTTGGTCACGTTAGTTTGTTTAGAAACGGCTCCAAACACTAATAACAGCATCATGTTTCCAGTCTCCAGAGAGTAGTTCAGTGTAAGGCAGACGCTACTGAGCATGTGCAGGAACAGATAAAACACTGCTTACCTGACTCCAGCAGGTCTGGACTGTTTGCAGTTTTTGGGAAAGTTACTCTCAGAACCTTTTTAAAGCTGCTTTTAACTCATGTTCAGCTCTTCGTCTGATACTTTTAAATGAGAATGTGTCTTTTTTGTCTTTTATTCTCTTTTAACTGTATTTGTTTTCTACTTTTAACACAGTCTTACCTGCTGATCTGCTTTTATTGTGTGTAACTTATTTTTGCCTTTAAAAGCGCTGCATACTGCTGCAGCTGCTGCTCGCTGGCTCTGCTTCTGACAGGGTTTGACCACTGTGAGCTGTTGCTGGGACTCTTTCAGAAGCTGAGCCAGCGAGCAGCAGCAGCAGCAGTCACATGCATTTTCCTCAGGAAATGTGAATATTCTAGTTTTTCTTATTATTCTTTTTCTTCCGTTCATTTTTTTTGCATCTACTTTAAGAAAATAAAGAGCGAAGATAACTAGATGAGCAATCACACAATTAACACGACATAAGTCTGGAAGAGCAAACAGCTGAGAGTTAATGAGCTCCGTCTGTCTATCTGCTCTCTATTTCCCAGAATGCATTGTGTGTGTGTGTTTAACAGGTGGCCACATGTTCAGGTGTTGCTGTGCTGCAGAAACTGTTCTGTAATGTGATCAGTGTGACTCTGGACCTGCTGAGTCTCTGTCAGCCTTGCTCTGAGCCGTCAGGACCCAGACTGACTTCATTACCCAGAGAGCAACAAAACAGACCTCTAACAGCCGCTCGCCGCGCCGAAACCCGATTAACACGACGGCTCGGAGGGACGAGAACCCCTCTGACTGTCTGATCCAATGTGAGGACGTCATCCTGCTATAAAAACATTTACAAGTGGATTTAAAGTAAAGAGACACGAGGGAGACGCTGCAGAGATGATCCACCGGCTGCGACGGGGCCCTGCGAGTTCCCTTCATTCATCATGTGACCCCCGAAAGCTCCGTAGGTACATTTTCCTCCATGTGTGGTTCAGTCTGGTTGATTTTCCTCCTTGCTGTGATTCAGATCTGAAAGCAGCAGGTGGACCAAAACAACCACACAGACCCTTTTAGAGGAAGTGGTCTCAGTTTGTTTGTGGCGGGAACGTAATCCGACCTCCATCTGACCACAAGCAGCCAAGAAGAACCCACCTGGTCTTCTTCATATTTGGACAGATGTTTCCACTACCTGAGGAATCAGGCTCTGAATGAAGTTCAAGGGAGATTTCCAAAAGTACAGGAACTTTGGGGGGGGCGGGGTTTGCAGGGACCATCGCTGATTGGTCAAACACAAACACAGCAGCTGCTTCAACTTGTCAACCGCTTCATTCATAAAACCAGGAAGTGCTCTCATATCGATGTCGGATGAGAGGACATTTCTCTTCATTGGTTAACGTTAGAGAGAGAGAGACCGGCGGTGGTCAAGCGAGCTAGACGGTGAATGGAGAGCGAGCGGCGGTGGTGAGAACAAAGTCGGTGAACAAGAGGAAAAAATATCTGATAGTTTTGTGTCGTTTGTTCTAAAAGCAGAAATAAAAGCTTCAAACACTCAGCAGGTGATTTACTGTGGAAACTGCATCCAACTCCTGCACCAGTATGTAGCAGCGTGCACCAGTATGCACCAGTATGCACCAGTATGCAGATCTGTGCTGCCGTTTCCTCGTGTGTGTGAACGCTGCGTTTCATTTTTAGTTTTGTCATGAGTCTGATCTGCAGGATCCACCTGGTTCCTCTGATGTGGTGGAAACACAAACAGGAAGCACAACACAGACTCTTAGTTCCTGGTTTACTTCCTGAGATTAGTTCCTCTGGTTCCAAAGTACCTGAACTTCTTCCTGTGTTTACGTTCAGACTCATCTGACCAATGAGAGGAGAGAACTCTCTCATCTGGTTAGGGTTAGGGTTTCAGTGATGCGTTCAGGTTCACTCCAGCAGCTGTCTGGATCAGTTCAGCATCTTTAACTGGTGCAGTGCAAATACAGGCCTGTTGTTTTATTTCTTTTAATTCATTTCAGAATAAAATAGATTTATAACACTATTTATGATCAGTATAAACAGTAATCCAACAATCCTCTGATCCAACAATCAAAACAGCGTTAAAATCTCACATTAAAATGTCATTTTGATCAGTTTATTAGACTTTATTTCTCTCCTGCAGACAGAACAAGGTTATATTGATTCACTGGGATTGATTTTGTATTTATTTTATTATCTACAGTATTTGTGAAAGGTTTATGTAAATGTGTGTAAATATGTGTTGATGATCTGGATCAACTCTGAATGAACCTGTGGTCCACTTCTGGACTGTGAACCACCAGTTGGGAACCGTGACTCTATCAGGACTTTACACTGTTAGTCTGGTTACTTCACTGAGCTCAGCTGCTGTAACATGTTATAAATAGACACACACACACACTGATGGAAACCAGTCAGACCAGTCTATTAACATGAGAGGCTGTTGAGACCAGTGTGTGAGAGACTCACAGTCGCTACACAAAACAACCTGAATAACACGACAATCAATAAATACAATAACATGAATGTTAATATGACAACATGAAAAAATATCATCACTGCTTTTAGAAATATGATATTGATAAGTGACTGAACTGATCAATTTAATAAATGATGAATGAATCGATTAATAAACACCGACCACCAACCGACTGATCTGAACTATCAGTCATATGTTTATATGTGTGTGTGTGTGTGTACATGTGTGTGCGTGTGTGTACATGTGTGCATGTGTGTGTGTGTGTGTGTGTGTGTACATGTGTGTGTGTGTGTACATGTGTGTACGTGTGTGTGTGTGTGTGTGTGTACATG
>NC_056542.1:1169174-1176674 GCF_910596095.1 Thunnus maccoyii | reverse complement strand
CAAAATGATCAGAAACATTTAAACCTGCATGTTTTCTTCCATGAACTTGGTCTTGAGAAGTTCTGCTGCTGACGGTCTGGATGAAGGTTGTTTCTGCAGCATCCTGCTTACAAAGAGACCAACAGACAGTTTTCAGCTCCGGAGAATCAATCAGACCAAACTCAAAATAATTCAACTTATATAGAAGCATTAAATAATTCTATTTCCATTTGTTCATCTGTCGACTCAAAGAATCACTACGTCCTCTGAAGATTGTACAACTTTTGACATGTTTCAGTCAGACGATGTTGTTTCTGTTGGATTCAGCTGCTCTGCTCCAGAGAAGCGTGAAATGTTAAATAAATGTCTTTTACTGCCGTCGCTCTACGATCTCTGCTGAGCTGAAAGTGATGTTTGCATGTGGAGACGAACACAAAGTCACAGCCTGGATGTCAAATATTGACATTAAGCTACTAACGAACTAACATTAATTAATTGGAACAGTGCAAACAGTCTCAGTTCGTAATATAATTGCAGACCGTCACATATCAGCTCCTTTCTTTTAGATTATCAAGAAACAGAGCTACCGAGGGCAGCAGGATATAAATAAAGCTCCAAAAACATATAAGATAAAAATATATAAACTCTGAAGAGAATAATCAACAGATATGATCAGAAGGATCATGTAAAACTGAAAACAACAGCAACAGATGTAACAAAGCAGAATATAAAACAGATTTGCAGTGTTTGTATGATAATAAATCAGTTCTCTGTGAGTTCACAGTAACGTCGGTTTGTCTCCTGCTCACCTCTGCATGACAGAGTTCAGGTCTGCGGAGAACGCAGCCGGCAGCGTCGGGGTTTCTCCCTCCACGATCTTCATCACCACCGACAGGAAGTTTGGACCCTGGAAGGCGTGAGTCAGACAGCACATCTCATAGAGGAGGCAGCCCAGAGCCCTGCAGCAGCAACACACATCAGCTGTTCATCCAATCAGCTTCATCTCAGAGGAGTCTGAGCTCTCTGAAGTCAGTTTTACAATTGTTTCATGTGTTTACACATCATGACTGCAGGTCACAAACGAGACTAACTGACTGTTCAGACAGAATGCAAAGTGAATTTTAGACGTGGAGTGACTGCATATAGAGTCGATGGAAAAATGCATATTCGGGTGGCCTGACCTGACGTGAAGACGCGTCCATGCGAGTTGAAAATGTTTCAACTTGAGCAAAATATCTGTATGTATCTGCAGCTTCATGAACGTACAGAGACAACAGGAAAAGGAGAAACTGGAGGGAAATAACACAAAGAACCGAGTCTCTGGTGAGTTCAGTGAGAAGCTGAACTGAACACAAACAGCTTCCAGCTAACGTACAGCAGTTTGAGCTGAACAAACACAAACTGTCCAGCAGTCAAATACACACGAATGAAAACACAATAATAGTTTAAAGCAGCTCAGTGAGGCTTCAAGCTAAATGTTAGCATCAGCATGCTAAGCATGCTAACATATGCATCATGAGTGTGTTTACCTGTGTATCCAGGTTTCTGAACCAGGATATGATGTTTATGACGTGCAACACATAACTGATACTGATCATAACCAGGACACTGATGTAAACACACTCACTGCTAACACGCTGATGTTTAGCAGGTATCATGTTTACTGCGGTTAGTTTAGGCATCAGCAGTGGGATGGTTACAGGTGTGTGTGTCACAGTAAAGTGGGTGTATCATGTAGTAAAGTGGGTGTATCATGTAGTAAAGTGGGTGTATCATGTAGTAAAGTTGGTGTATCATGTAGTAAAGTGGGTGTATCACGTAGTAAAGTGGGTGTATCAGGTAGTAAAGTGGGTGTATCATGTAGTAAAGTGGGTGTATCATGTAGTAAAGTTGGTGTATCATGTAGTAAAGTGGGTGTATCATGTAGTAAAGTTGGTGTATCATGTAGTAAAGTGGGTGTATCACGTAGTAAAGTTGGTGTATCATGTAGTAAAGTTGGTGTATCATGTAGTAAAGTGGGTGTATCATATAGTAAAGTGGGTGTATCACGTAGTAAAGTGGGTGTATCACGTAGTAAAGTGGGTGTATCATGTAGTAAAGTGGGTGTATCATATAGTAAAGTGGGTGTATCACGTAGTAAAGTGGGTGTATCACGTAGTAAAGTGGGTGTATCATATAGTAAAGTGGGTGTATCACGTAGTAAAGTGGGTGTATCATGTAGTAAAGTGGGTGTATCATATAGTAAAGTGGGTGTATCACGTAGTAAAGTGGGTGTATCATGTAGTAAAGTGGGTGTATCATGTAGTAAAGTGGGTGTGCCTTGTGTAGGTCAGATAGACCGTTCTCTGAAGTCTGTCATGTGGCGCCATTTATATGACGTCTATATTCGGAGGAGGCGGGTCGGTTGGACGGATCGATCCTAACTTGCAAAAAGTGGACTTTGCTGGAGGAGACAGTCGGGAGTCTTTTAACTAAAACTGTTGTGTTTAATGTTGCCATGACGACAAAGGTTGCCTAACTTGAAGGAAGTAGTAATTCTAACTCACACCATGTTACAAGAGATTATTTCAACCTAAACCATGATCTCTCCTGAACCCTGACCAGACCTGAACCCTGACCAGACCTGAACCCTGACCAGATCTGAACCCTGACCAGATCTAAACCCTGACCAGACCTGAACCCTGACCAGTGCTGAACCCTGACCAGACCTGAACCCTGACCCGACGTGAACCACAGTGTTGAAAACGATCCTAACGTTGCACAGACACAGAAGACGTTCACGTGTAGTTTTCACGCCACTGACACGTATCCTCTAGTGGACGGACGGGTGTATTACAGGCTTCAGCGTGATGGTTGCTTCTCTCCTCGTTCTGTTTGTTTCATTAATTAACTTCCTGCTTCAGTCGTTCTAATGACCTCCGTCTGTTTGTGAGTCTACAGAACAACATCTGTCAGCTCCGTATCTGCTGCTAATGATCTGCATGAACAAACTGCAGCTTTCTGTAAAGACTAATTAACTACATCTGTCTGTATCATTATGAACACTTTAACATGCAACTATCCATTTATTGCTAATTACTGAACTCCTCTAATTACTTGTATGTACAGATCATGTCATTCCTAACACAGAGAGGCTGGTCAGAGGGGTCACCGGGGTCACCGGGGTCACCGGGGTCACCGGGGTCACCTGGGTCACCATCCTGGAGAACGACTGACTTACTGAAACAAACACACAGACATGAAACACATGTTGATACGATTCACTTTGACTTTCACTTCATCTCTGATGTCGTCACCAGTAAACCTCCATAAATCCAGTTAGAAACCAGCTGAGAACCATCATGTTGAAGTCAAAATAAACAACAGCAAGGCTACAATAAATAAACCATAAACAACATAAATAAATACTGAATACATAAACAAAATAGATTTACATTCTAGGAGTCAAGACATCAAATTCCCATATTTCCCAATTAAATAAATATCTAGAAGTAAACATTGAACCATAAATCATTTACATATTGAGACTAACTGGATAAATAAACAAAAACACAAAATCTTTGTCAAAACACAAGAACGGAAAAGTTCATCAGACTTTAAATGGAGATTATTTAACTACAGAGAACAACAGCTTCTACGTTACTGCAGCACATCTGATCAGCTTTATGGATTATTTTCAAACAGGCTGATTTGTTGCTGTTAGTTCAGTCGTGTGAATCAGCTGTTAGCAGCTCTGCAGCTTCTTCTTCTTCTCTGGTCTCTACGTGTGTTTATGGAGGTTTTATAGAGATGATTATATCCTCACATCATTCAGATATCTATTTTGTGTCAACTTCCAGTAAACATTCTGCTCAGATGGAAAATATCACACAGTGATGCAGAAACTGCTTCATCTATCGACACAAACCTGTCGGCAGCAACTGTTGCTACTGCAGCAACATGTTTACCAATAAGACTTATTCAATAAATCACTTCCTGTCTGGTAAATCGCCGTCAACGCTATCCTGCAGCTGTTGATTCTAATAAAGCTTCATAAACTCCACATATGAGAGATGATGATACACTAAACTCCTCCAGTAGTTACAGACTATTATGAAAACATTTAAACATTATGATCATCTACTGATCCATATTTATAATGTTCAACACTTTACTGCCTCTCATGTAGGTATGATGTCATATTCTTACATTATTACATCTGGATTTACTTTATTTATTTATTTATTTAACGCGTCTTTAACGCGTCTTTTTGTACATTTATGTCTCATATTATCTTTTTGTCTGTTTTCTTGTAAATATTTATTTCTTCATTGAAATGAAGTGAATTTATTGACAGTATGTGAAGGGACGTGGATATAAATTATATTATATGTATTATTTTTATTTAACTTTTCTTTTTTTCACTTTTCTGAATATTATTGGTTATTAGTATTTGTGTTAGTGAATCATTTATCCTGTTGTTATTCTGCCTTATTGAGGATTCACAGTTGTTTGGCAGGTCTGCAGCGTGTAACGCTATTGATTCTATTGATTCTATTGATTCTGTTGATTCTATTGATTCTATTGATTCTATTGATTCTGTTGATTCTATTGATTATATATGAGACCTTATGTGTTGGAATTCCACTCACAGCTGTATATAATTCAGACTGATGATGACTGTCAGACCCTGATGAAGACGGAGTGACTCAGTGTTTTTCATGAAGGACAAATATCGAGACAGATTGTCATGACAGTGTTTCATGTGTGTGTGTGTTGACATCTGATTGAGTTATTGATAGTTACAGTGTCACTGTAACGTCCAACAGCTGAAGTTAATGTGAACAACTTCAGTATTAAAGAGAAGAAACCTTCATCTCTTTCTCCTGCTAATTAACTCCTCTTCCTCCTCTCTGATCTGCCTGCTGTCTGTGTGTGTGTGTGTGTGTGTGTGTGTGTGTGTGTGTGTGTGTGTGTGTGTGTGTGTTAACAAACGACTCTCCCCTTGTTAAGGAGCGTGATGAAAACGACCTTTGACCTCTTGTCTCACTGGATTCTTGGTGAGAAAGTTTTTACCTGCCAGAATCAGTCTGAGGTCATCATGTGACCACCATCTGTGTGTGTGTGTGTGTGTGTGTGTGTGTGTGTGTGTGTGTGTGAGTGTGTGTGTGTGTGTGTGTGTGTGTGAGTGTGAGTGTGTGTGTGTGTGTGTGTGTGTGTGTGTGAGTGTGAGTGTGTGTGTGTGTGTGTGTGTGTGTGTGTGTGTGTGTGAGTGTGTGTGTGTGTGTGTGTGTGAGTGTGTGAGTGTGTGTGTGAGTATGTGTGTGTGTGTGTGTGTGTGTGTGTGTGTGTGTGTACACGACTAACAGAACATCTTCAGGCTCTTGGCGACCTTTAAAGATGGCGTTCAACCTGATATCACAGCGAAGCATCAACACAACCGCCGGTCCACCGTGTCCGTGTCACATTTAGCCTCGTGTAGGCGTGAACAGTAGACGTGTTTATAATCTGGCTCCTCTATTAGCATCACACTGTTAAACACTACTGATGAGTTATGATGCTGTGGTTCAGGTCTGGTTGGGTTTAGGGGAAGATGATGGTTTGGGTTTGAAACATGGTGTTGGTTAAAGTCACTACGTCCTTTAAGTTAGGCAAGCTTCGTTGTCATGGCAACATAAACACCACAACAATCGTAGTTATCCATCCATCCATTTTCCACCACTTAACCCATCCTTCTCCATGGCAACGCCCTCCAGCTCCTCCTGGAGGATCCCAGGCCAGGAGGGATATGTAGTCCTGGTTCTCTACCAGCTGGACGTGTCTGGAACACCTCCAGAACATCCAGGAGGATCCGAACCAGGTGCCCAGACCACCTCAGCTCTCCATGTGAAGGAGCAGCAGCTCTACTCTGAGTCTAGACGTCCTCAACAGGAAACTCATTTCAGCTGCTTGTGTTCACTCTTTTCTTTCAGTCGCTACCTGAAGCTCGTGACCACAGCTGAGGGCTGGAACACAGACCGGCACAGACCAGTCCGATACAACGTCACATTACTGCTGACGCTGCAGCGATCTGCCTGCCAACCTCACATCCATCTCACCCTCAGTCATGAATAAGATACTTCACTCCTTCACTTGGGCAGCAGCTCACTCATCAACCCGGAGGGAATCATAGTTACACTTTTAAAACACTGAAGAAGATCCGTCCACCAGCCCGCCTCCTCCTGATGTTTGTCACCTTATATGAACGGCGTCTCTTCTCCAGGTCATAATGACTACGGTCAGATGGAGTCGTTGGCATTGAGAACACACGTGTGTACTGTTCACGCCTCGGCGGGTGAATCACACGCTTTGACGTGATAGTGGGAGGCCGAACTAACACACCCCTCCCTTCACTGCTCCTTCAGAAGCTCCCTGTTGCTGATTGGCTGGAACACTGGAACAGTGTTTGTTTGTTTCTCCGTTTACAGCTGGGACGGACAGAGCAGACAGCTAGTCGACCATGAGGAGATATTCGCTGAATACCACAAAAAAAGAGTATTGGATTAGAAACGCTGACTGCACCTTTAACCGGCTGAGTCAGGAGAAAGTCCTCCGTGTCTGGTCTGAGAGGAATCTATTAAACAGCTTCTGTTCAAACAGCTCTGCAGCCTGAGAGAAGTTAGAAGACTCTGAGGTCTGCTCACAGCCGGGCAGCTGCTGCAGCTACAGCTGCTGCAGCTGCTGCTGCAGCAGGTAATCAGTCACAATGAGGCAAAACACAGCGACACACTTTCAAAAGCACAAAATAATAAAGATCCAATCAGATCAACAACAAATCAGAACAAACCAATAACAGCAGAGACGACGCTTCGTCAGGATTATTCATCAAATCGTCTTCAGACCACAAATTATATTTGACATTAAATAATCACCCACTGCAATAAATAAATCAATAAATAAATAAATAAATAAATAAATAAAGCTGATTTCATGGTGAACGACTCATTAAAAGATGAAGATTTGCTCGATCGCAGGAAATCTGTGACACAGCTGATAAATATAAATTAATATAAATATTACTCTGTAATGTGTTTCAGTAATAATAATATATAATATATAATATAATTATAACTCTGCTTGGACAGTTTGGAGGCGGAGCGTCTCTCACCTTTTAACCAATCAAGTTAATCCATGAAGTTTATTCAGGAAGTATGTGATGTGATGTGAAGGCTTCAGCTGCTCAACAGCTTTAAATCACAGCTTATGGTATATTAAACTGCAGGTAACCATAGCAACAGCGCTGATGCTTCAGTGAAACTACAAACAGTTTATTCCTCCGAAGAGAAGAAACAGTTTTAAAGTGATTTTGGCAGCAGCAGCTGATGATGATGATGATGATGATGATGATGATGATGATGATGATGATGATGATGATGATGATGATGATGATGATCTGAACAAACCTGAAACTTCTGTTAAAGATTTTCTGACTACTGAGGTTTGTCTCATCCCTCCTCCTCCTCCTCCTCCTCCTCCTCCTCCTCCTCTCCCTCATTTCCTTCT
>NC_056542.1:1049174-1164174 GCF_910596095.1 Thunnus maccoyii | reverse complement strand
CACACACAAATCAGAAGTGGTGGATGTTTGGAGGAATGAGGTGAAAAGCAGCAGAGAGAGAGACGCTTCTTAACATAATGAAACATATTTGCTCTACAACTGTGGGATTCAATTTCTGTCAGAATAATTGAAGCAAAAGAATCAAACTAAAAAAAAAATGTGAATAAAAATAAATTGAAACCAAAAAAAACAAAAAAAAAACCTCAAAGACAAAACGTAGAATAAAACTGAAGACGAGTGAAACATTTGATCACAATATTCTCTCACTGACTGGATGGATGACATACACATACATAATAATAATACAGATTATTATTATTATTGCTTGTAATATAATGAATATTGTCATTAGTTGTATTATTGTTTGAAGACTTTCAGGTGGGAGGAAGAAGAGATGAACGGAGGGCTCTGGGGGGGAAACATGTATATACATATATATATATATATATATAGTAGGGATGTGCAGAGAGCCCAGTATCTGTATCTGTATTTGTATTTGTATTCGAATAAAAGTGAAAAAGAGGCTTAAAAATCCTGTTTTTGTTTTTATTACGCTTTTAATTTTAGAGAATTAAAGATGAAAATTAAAGTGATGTCCAAATTAGGAAATGTGCGTCATGTAGCAGGTGGATGTGACTCCCCTCACTGAGACCTGCTGATAGACGTCACAGCGGAGCAGAGGAGAGACACTGAGATAGTGATGTAACCGACCTGCACGCTGGTATTTGACATGTTTTGTTTTTTTCTTACCAAAAACAAATAATTTAAAAAATATTTGTATGAAACAAATATTCGTAAAAAAAAAAAAAAAAAAACCCACTATTTGTGCTTTGCCGAATAACGTATTTGTATTCGGGCACACCCCTAGTGTGTATATGGATGTCTGTACATGCACACATTATTATTATTATTATTATTATTGCTTGTAATATAATGAATATTGTCATTAGTTATATTAGTGTTTGACTTTCAGGTGGGAGGAAGAAGAGATGAACGGAGGGGAAACACACACACACACACACACACACATATATATATATATGTGTGTGTGTGTGTGTGTGTGTGGGGTGTGCCCGAATACAAATATGTTATTCGGCAAAGCACAAATAGTGGGTTATTTATGAATATCTGTTTCATACAAATACTTTAAAAATTATTTGTTCTCAGGAAGAAAACAAAAACATGTCAAATACCAGCGTGCAGGTCGGTTACATCACTATCTCAGTGTCTCTCCTCTGCTCCGCTGTGACGTCTATCAGCAGGTCTCAACGAGGGGAGTCACATCCACCTGCTACATGACGCACATTTCCTTATTTGGACATCAGTCCTGGAGTTGGGGGTGTTCCCCAGAGATAAAGCTGAACTACTGACACAAGCAAAGTGCTCTCAAGAGACTCTCCATAACCTGTTGTTCCTCTTCTCCTTTCCACAAAGTTAGGTTGTAAAAAAAATAGGCAATAAATGAAAAGTGCAAAGCAAGAATCACCTTTGAAGTTCTTCTACATGTTAAACGCTGTGCTGTCTGTGTGTTATGGGTGTATAAATAGGTAGAGGTCTGTCTGCAATGAGGTGATGAGAAAAGTTTTATCTCAGTAGTCAGCGCAGTCGTCTATGATCTGGGAGACTCCAGTTAGAGACCCGGTGTGGGGACGTCGTCCTTCATAAGGTAGTTTATTCATGAACACTTATTATAACACTTTAATTTTCTAAAATTAAAAGTGTAATAAAAACAAAAACAGGATTTTTAAGCCTCTTTCTACTTTTATTCGAATACAAATAATTTTGCTGCCTCAACAAATACAAATACTGGGATCTCTGCACATCACTAATATATATATATATATATATATATATATATATATATATATATATATATATATATACTGTCATATATTCATGTCATATTCTCAATAACGATAATGTGGAGAAAAACAACATGTAGAGTTTATGAGCCACAGTTATTTCACTACTAACTGCTCGCTCAGACGACAGAAACAGATAAATATGGAAATGAGACTTTATTGTGAATTCGGCTTCATTAAAACACAAACTGATGTTTACTGTGATGCAGTTTTGTTGTTTATGAAGAGATTCAGATGTGTCTTTGTGTACTGACGTCTCCACTGAAAGCAGCTTCAAACACTTGAGTGAAAACTGTTTTAAACACGAGACGCTTCAGTTTAAGCGTCACCAGAATCACAACCAGACACAAGTTCAGCTGTACGGAGCAGAGCTGCCGTAATGTTGTGGTGCATTACTATAAAAAAACATATATAAAGGCAAGAGACAGGTGATTATAAACTTTACAATAAAAATATGAAGTTAAATTTAATTAAAATTAAGTAATAATTTATATTTTAAGAGATTGAAAAGCTGATATTTATTTGTATTTATTTATTTGACAGGAACAATGCTCATTAATCAACAGAAAAAAGAACTGAGTTAGCATAGAAGGCTAATTACTATATTAAAAATATATATATAGATATATAGAACAAGATATTGATTAGGAATGTGCAAATGTTTGTTTCAGAAGTAATAATCCACAAAGCAACAGAAACATGGACAAATATTTTAGGTACCAACCAAACTCTGTCTGCATCCATCCATACCATAATATACCTGCTGTACGTTATGATCAGCCAATCAGGTGATGGATCGGTTACCTGGCAGAACTCGGTGATGATGCAGAAGGCGTCTCTCTCCAGGAAGCTGTGGTAGAAGGTGAGGATGGCCGGATGCTGCAGCTGAGACAGCAGCTGGGCTTCCTGAGTGGCTCGCACCGTCTCGTCAGGTCGAAGGTCACCCAGAGGAATCTGCTTCAACACCTTCCTGAAGGGGTCAGAGGTCAGAGGTCAAACAATCCTGTAGTTTCTTCAAATTTACTAGAAGAGAACAGTTTTCTAACCGTAAATGCACAAGATCCTGGGAAGAATTATATCTGGTGATCATTTTAAAGAAAACGGGGACAAAAGTAACGTCTGCACACCGACTGTCAGCCACACAAGTTAATCAAAAAGACGACGTTTCAATCCAAATACAATCAATACAGCCTTGCACCTGTGTGACGTCCAGATAATTCAACCTCCAACACTTACAAAAAGCAGAATGAAGCTTCTGAAAAGACATTTTAAATAAATATAATGGAGCCGTTCTATCAATCAGACTCTAAATCATCAGCTGCTTAAAAACATGACTAAACTAACCTCAAATAACTCTCATTACTGTCTCGATTTTCCCTTCAATTAGAACCAAGTTTCATACTTCTTTCCTGCAAACTTTTTCAGAGATTTGAAGGAAATGACAGATCTGTAAATGAAAGTGTTACCAGAGCAGGTGCAGAGCTGTTAATGTGAAAGCATCAAGTCCAACTAGTCCACCGCCGCCATGCTAGCAGCTCTGTGAGGCTGTATGAAGCTAAATGCTAATGCTAACACGCTGATGTTAATGCTGCGTTCATGACACGTCTGAGTCTGAGAAATTATGAGTGATTCAACTCAGATTTAATGGACATAATGTAAATTTGTCAATGTACAGTATTTTAAATCCTCACACAACCAACTCTGTTATCAGTCATGCAAACACGGGAATCTTTCCATCCGTCCGACACGACGTGAAGGCAGCGCTAGCATGCTAACATTTGCTAATTAGCATTACACACAAAGTACAGCTGCGTCATTAGTTTTGCAGTTTGCTCCACTTCTGCATATTTAAAACATCCAGTAAAACATGTGAACATGAACTCATTCATAAAAGTCCTTTATTTATCTTGAGGAACACAGAATAAACTAACAAATAGATCAGTAACAGAAACGTAACCCTGCTTGTTCTTATAGCTTCTGGATCTTATGGAGCTTATGGTTTTGGAAGTACTTCCTGCGGCACCACAGTTTGAACCCTGAAACTTTTCACAGAGATGTAAATGTTAGATGTAATAAAGCAAAACTTCAAAGTATTCATCACCTTCAGACGGAGGAAGAACAGGCCGCTAGTGGTAGCAGGATGCTAACAGGGGAATAATGGAGCCGTGTGGATATAAACCTCTGTCCTATATCCACCCACCACCTCCTCCTGAGGGAGTTAATCAGCTGCTCCCCCGTCTCCTCTGCTCTTGTTAAATTGGTGAGCGGGTCAACAGGTGAAATGGAGGCTCTGGTTTAATAGCACAGTGCTCCTTTCACCGCCCGGCAAACTGAGAGCAGAGTCAAACTGTGGCGCTGCTGATATGTTAAACCTGTTTAATGTGAACATTCTGTTCAATACGTTCATCATATCGTCCCTCTTTCTGTCTCAAACTCTGTTTTAGATGAAGAACAAGTCAGAACATTTTCTGAAATGAGGAGAAACGCTGAAACAACGTTTATGCAACAAAATTACATTTTCACCTGACGATCAAATCAAGTGAATGATATGCAGATTTAGTTTAACACCAAAGTTAAGTTCAGCAGCTAAAAAACAGGGTTCAGTTTAGTTTGGTTCAGGTCGGCTGACAGAAACGTCTTTTCAGAAGCTTTTAGCTTTTGTCTGAATTTAGCAGCTCATGAACTTTATTTGTTGCACATCAACAACACATTAAAGTTAATCAACAGTAGATTTAAGGAGCTGAAACACTTTGGTCCAGTTTAGCAGCTCAAACAGTTTTCAGGCCAGCAGAGGATTCAGGTTCAGGTTCAGGTTCAGGTTCAGGTTCAGGTTCGCTAACAGATCTTTTTAGCAGCTTTTATGGAACTGGACCGACTGCGGGAGTGTCGGCTGCGTTCTGGCGGCTCTGGCCCAGTAATGGTTACCAGATCTGCCTCTAGGTTTCATGTGTTTGTGGACTTGGCACATTTGGACCAAATGGACCAGTTTAGGCTGCTTGCTGGGAGGGGAGAGGTCGGGGGGGCAGAGGGGAGGGTGGAGCTGCCTCTCCATGGTGGGTCGACTCTGGACCGTGCCGAATCAGAACGATGCAGGAAATTACCCCAAAACTTACAGTGTGGGCCAATGACCGCATGTTAATTAGTTAATTATTAATTAGGCCTATAGCCCCTCTGGCAGTATAAATAGTTTTAGATGAAACACAAACTGTTTGTTGAACTTTAGACTCTTTATTTTGTTGTTTTACAGTGAAACTCAGCAGCTGGAAGGTTTGTTGTTGATATTCTACAGCGATCATGTTTTAATCAAACACTAAAACTTAATTTTTGGATGAAGCTGGTTGTGATTCAGGATGTTTCAGCTGGACTCTGATGTTAAAAGCAGCTGTTTTATATACTGGAGCAGTCGTATTTTATAAGGCTCTATTTTGTTAATGGGACCTTGTTTACCAGTATTTAATATCATGTGATGGTGGTTCAAGCTGTGGTGCCATAAGCTCAACTCTACAACAATCACGGCCTTCGCTAATTAGTTCACTAAGAAACATAAACAATCCATTACTGACAGTTCAACCATTGAAGCTTTACAGCCTGTTCTGATAACTGGCATCTTGATTAAAACACTGTGGACTCATTAAAACACATCTGAAACATTCAGAGTTTGCTGAACATCATGTTGTCGGATGCAGAAATATAAACCTGTCAGATGGTTCAAGTCGCTGCAGCGAAAGTTCAGTTACCTAACAGGAGAAAAATCTGAATTTCAATAGTTCTGGTTTAGGTCTGGAGTTTCTTAAAGGGGCAGTTCGTAATGTACTTTACGTAAACGATGGGCCTCATGCATGAATGTTTTCTTATTTTTCTCTTATATTTGTTCTCGCACAAAGCAATAAGTGGAAAATAAGAAAATCCTACATGTGATCATTAGCACAATCCAGCCTCTAGACTGAATGTCAGTAAATTACCAAATGAAGTTTAGTTTATCAACTAAAACATTTTGTTTGAGCTGCTAAACGGAGCCGTTAGCTAACTTGAACCAGTTTAATCAGCTGAAGCACTTTGGTCCAAGTTAGCTAACACATTGTTAGCAGCGTAACGACTTTAGTTTAAATATGGTTGAATTTAACACCTCGACAACACTGGTTTAAATTAGCCTACAGCTGTTTTATCAAATCAAATCAACTTTATTTATAAAATACTTTACACACAACACAGTTGATCACAGCACTCAGAGGAAGAGAAAAAGGGAAGAAGTGAAATGGATCGATGTAAACATGTATGATGATGTTTTTGTCAATCATTCATTCATTCATCGCTGGTCCATTTACTGCGTCATCATGGAGCCTAAACACCGTGTTGTCTCTGTTGTCATCGTCGAGTCCATTTCTGATTTTAATGTTTGCACTAATAACTGTTCACACGTTGCAGTGCTTCACTTAGATTTGTTTTTTTTTTTTAAATAGCTTAATTTTATTTCATGTGGTCTGTGGGTGAAGATGCATAAATCACATTTTTTGTCTCCATCAGGGAATAAAAATAATTCAGCAGAGGCAGAGAAGATATATAGACCAGAGGAGCAGAAATCCCCACCATCCCCCAGCAAATCACAGCCTGGATACGACTCACACACAGGCTGCAATTAAGAACAGCAGAGCCCCAGATCTGTCACACACACACACACACACACACACACACACACACACACACACACACAGATACACACACACA
This sequence comes from Thunnus maccoyii, assembly GCF_910596095.1. NCBI lineage: Eukaryota > Metazoa > Chordata > Actinopteri > Scombriformes > Scombridae > Thunnus > Thunnus maccoyii. Next base: position 1,157,587 of record NC_056542.1, on the reverse strand, counting down.
CACACACACACACACACACACACACTGTGATTCATGCTGATATAACATCATACATTTCGACTAATGTAACTTTAATTCATAATCTGAGTAAAATCCAAACATTAGCTCTGACATCATCAGTCTTTATATCAAACAATCTGTTTTCCTGATGAAGCCGCTCTGATGAGTCTGATGTTCTTTATTTCTTTTTATTTCATGTGCATGTTTGTCCGTCTATTAATACGTTCCTCCTTCTCTTCTCTGCTCTGTGTCTCTCAGCTCCGAGCCCATTGGTTCCCACTAAAAACACCTCATGAATATATTCTTTCATCTTTTTTTAACAGGCTCAATAATTTCACAATAAAACAATATCATAAACTCTCAGTGCACCGTGAAGCACCGCAGAGCTGAAAACTGACAATCTGTACAGAATAAAACTGCATTTATCATTCATTAAAGTAAACTAGTTTTACAGTGCTGGTTTTGCAATTTAGTGCTGCACTTAAGTACAATCTTGAGGTTTTTGTACTTTACTTGCTACTTCCTGTCCTTGCTACTTCCTGTCCTTGCTACTTCCTGTCCTCCTCATCTCAGAGAGATTTAATGGACCTCGTCTCTTCCTCTGTGAGGTTTGTTCACACGAGTTTTTCCAATAAACTCGTAGTAAATCTCGTGATGTCTGATGAACGTCGGTTGTGGACGAGTTTCATTCACAAAAATGTTTCCAAAGAATGAAAAAGAAGAATTTGAAGTTTCTGCTGTCAGAAAGCAGGTTTATCAGTGTTAGAGGAGCAAAATATTTAAAGTATTTGTCTGTTCATGACATTTGTAGCTCAGAACTGATGATGTCACAAGTTTTCTTCAATCAAATCTGATCGTGCTTCTTACATGAAGCCTAGTTTTTATGTTGCAATATGTTTATAACTTTGCAGATTAAGATTTTACATAAAATAATGTGATCAACTTATAAAATATGCTGCAGGTTAATCAACCCAACAACATTAGAACAATGCTGCATGTTAATGCATCAGTAATAATAATAATAATAATAATAATATTAACACAGGATTATATTTAACACAGGAAGTTCTATAATAGTTCAGGTAAAAGCGTGAAGCTGGTCACACTTGTACAGTTTGGGGCTCTGAACATTTTCAGAAATGGAGCCATCCCAAAAACGCCTCATGGTGGCCATGGCGACCAATTTACTTTCCGCCATAACCTGGTTATGTATATTGCATCATATCTCCTGAACCGAACATGATAACACAGGAAACATGACGTCTACTCCCATGTTCTGATGGTCAAAGATTACAATGACACCATGTACAACATCATAAACTGTTCAGGTGAATCATGGCCGCACAGTTCTTCTGTTGTTAGCTTTTTTTCCCAAATAGGCGAAAAGTCTATAAAAAGATGGACGTTAAGGGGTTAACTATCCACCTGAACAGTTAATGATGTTGTATATGGTATTACTGTAATCCTTGACCATCAGAACATGTGTTATCATGTTTGGTTCAGGTGATATGATGCAAAATACGGTTATAACGGAAAGCAAAATGGCCGCCACAAAGTGTTTTTTACGATGGCTCCATTTCTGAAAATGTTCAGGACCCCGATACTGTACAAGTGCGCCCAGTTTCATGCTTTTATTAAACATAATTTTCACTATAAAAGCACCAGGAGACTTTTTATGGAAAAAAACAATTTTTTTAAATGTTCAGTTTTCAATCCAACACAAATCTCTGTTTCAACAGCTCGTCCAAATTAACCATGACCATGTGACCCCAGCGTCACGCCGTCCTCCTCCTGCCTGTCTGTGATTGTTTAATTACAGTCAGTCGTTTCCAGACTAACTCGTTCTGTATTCAGTTCTTGTTTCTGTCTTCAGTCGTCCTTCCTCGTCTGTCTCCCTCTCTGGTTCAGTTTGGTTCCCTCAGCGTTCCCTCAGCGTTCCCTCAGCGTTCCCTCAGCGTTCATACCCAAAACTCTGCCCTGGTTTCCAGCTACCTGCCTGAACCCTCGCACCAGTCTGCCCACTGCCAGCCCTGCAATAAACTGGTTTTCTGACTGATGTTAGAACCTGTTGTGTGTTTTTTCTTGAGAAGTTCCAGAGATATAAGAACCATGTTGATGAGTTTTAGTAACGACACGTCGCCTGATAGTTCAGTATCAGGGATCAATATGTTTAATGACACCGTCACGTCCTACCGGGACTTCTTCTGTTCTCCTTCTGATGCCTTCAGACTTCTTCTGTGTTTAGTTGGACTTTTTGAGGAACTCTTTCATTTGTGTTTCCTGGTTTTGGTTTTCTCTGTTCTCTCGTGTGTTCCTCTTGTGTTTTTTGTGTCACCACTTTAGTTCCTGTTTTATTTTGAAATATTTCCTCCTTGTGTCTGGTCACTTTACTTCCTGTGTTTGATTATTTCATGTGTCATTTACAATCCCTCGCTGTGTATTTATAGTCCAGTTTTCAGTTCGGTCTTTGTCGAGTCGTCCGTTTTGCCTTCGCGCTGCGTTTGCTTCCTGTGTTTACGGTCTTTGTTCCTGTTCCCGGCGTCTCTTGTGATTTTTTGGTTTCTTTCATTAAATATTCAGCGTCGTATCCAACCTGCCATCCATCCACCTCTGTGACAGACACAGACGTGGATGTAGCTCTAAAAACTTTTACTGCAGAAAAAAAGTCAGAAATTTTGATGATTATGAACCGAGATCACAACTTTATAAGAAGCCTCTTTTTTTCTCTCATTTCAAAGTGGATTTACTGATGCTGATCCTGAACATCACAGAGAAACACACACACACGTCTTTGTAAAGTGAAGCTTCTGCTGCTTTTTACACTGTGTGTTTGATGTCTGTGTGTTCTGCTTTCACACAGCGATGATGTTAAGATTAAAGGTGCACATTTTCATGCAAATTGCTTCCCTCCGGTGCAAATGAAGGACTTGTCACAGTATTTCTACAGAGCGGTTCAGTTAGTTTGACTTCTTCTCACCTCGTCTTCAAATCTGTCACTTTGACATTTTAAAGAGACCAGAAGGTCACAAATATGTGCCGACACATGAGCGAGTCAGGAAACCGAGTTCATCGAGAGGAAGTTTCAACGACATTTAACAGCCTTAATTCTCTGTTAAAGCCCAGAGGCTGCTGGGATATCAAATTAACAGCCCTAAATGTATAATTCAGTTCATTCACACCTCACTATGATCTGCATTGAGTGCTGCTTTTCTTTTTTTTTTTTGTTTTTTTTTTTTTTTATTCCTTCCTCCCGGTGTGAAGCTCCTTACTGGAGCCGGGAGCGCCGGCTCGCTGTTGCTATGCAACAACAGTGAAACCCTGTTTGAAGTGTGACACTCTGATTAAAGCTGAGATGTTTCGGAGTTTCTGTGTCTGCCGGGCTGAGAGCAGAACAGGAAGAAGAAACACGAGCTGAGCCGTCAGCAGCTCCAGAGTCTGAGCAGCATCACCGCCGTCCACGCCAAACACTGAGACACCTGAACCAGGAAGAACTAGATCCTCCTGGAGGCTTTTATTAAACAACCTTTACCTCAACTTCAAGCATTTATATTAAAGATCCACTCCAGACGTGTTTAAAGACATAAACATTGTGTCTGTTTGTTTTCTTTCTGACTAAATAAACCAGTACCTCCCTCACCTCCCTCAGCGGGACGTCACTCCTCTTTAATCCAGCGGCAGCAGGAGACTCTGACTCCTTTATTTCAACATCACAATTAGAGGATATCGGGGGGAGGAGGGGTGATGATGAGGGGGAGATGAAGCTGTTTGTCTCAGCGTGTCCTCCAGCCTCTCTGTGTCTCTGGGAGTCGATGGCGACCCGCCAGCAGCTTTTACAGCCTCATATCCTCTCTTAGCAGGTGTTCAACACTCACACTGAAGAGCTTTTTGTTTTTGACTCGCTGAGCAGATCTGCCTTCAAGCTTCCCAGAAGATGCCAAACAGGAAGTGAATAAATCATCGCGCGCTGACACAACAGAGAGCCAGACTTTTAGCGTGTCAGCAGGCGCAGGTGGGCGAGAAAAAGAAGCAAAGTTTTTTTTTCGAGCTTCGATCGATCAAGCGGCAGCAGATCACAGCGGCGGCGCGGTGACAGAGTTTTTTATGATGAGTTCGTAGGACGTCAGAGCTCCTATAAATACTGAGGATCAAACACTCACATCCACCTCAGAGCAGGGTTTCTGAATCATCCAGAAGATTTTGGGGGGCTTTGATGTCAGATCCCATAAAAGGTGTGAACACAGAGGGGGAGAGCTGAGCTGATACCTGGAACCTCCAAGTATCCAGTGAAGAGGCTCCTCCTGTATGAATTTCAATCAGGATTTAGAAAATCCTGTTTTACAGATACACCTTAAATGTATCTGACCGGATTAGAAAAGACGTGGATGGAAGGAAGTCATGTGATCAGTTTCTTCAGGATCTATTTGATGCTCTGAACAATGGGAAGGTTACTGGATTTAACTGAAACCAGGTGATCTTCCCTCCCTGCAGTCAAAAATAATGTTAACATACAGAACAAAGACAAACAGACCAGCTCAGCCTTTAACTTCCAGGAGGTCTTCTTGGGGGGGTCTGTGTGACGTTTTGAGCTCCGGGTTTCGGGTCATCAGCAGCTTTTGACTGAAGGACCATCTCAGCTTTTCAAAATAAACTCCAGAAGGCTCCAAACAAATGAACCGATGTTAAAACTTTAAACCCATTTACACAAGTTGAGTCTGATCAGAGGAAAACAGGAGATCATGTAGAAGAACAGAAGACAGACGTTGAACATATAAAATAAAGGTTTTAATTTACAAACTAAACTTTTCTGTTCTTGCCATTAATTCCTCATGTTTCATTCTGAGCATCATCATCATCATCACCATCATCGTCGTCCAGCTCTAACAGCAGATAAAAACAGACTCCAGGTGCATCAGCTGCTCCGACATAAAAACCCTCAGACGGATGTTTTTCCATCAGAAACAAGCAGTGAACTCAACTCTGACTCATCATCAGCTTTTAAGTTGATATGTTGAACTTGTTTCCACATCCAGCGGTTACGGAGCAACATTATCATTCATGTGGAGTCGTGTTTCTGTCCACCTGGTGAACGTTTTTACTCTCCACCAACTCCTGAGGGAAATATCTGGCTCTTTAGCTGCTAAATGCTCCACTATGTTCACCAGCTAGTCTACAGCTAACTGTGAGCAGGTAGTGTACAGCGGCTTTTTACAGCTTTTACTCTGAAAACGACGCTATGAGACGCTGAGAGTGAACCAGAACAGTAAAGTTGCAGCCGGACAGATAAACAATGAGCTGAAACTCACTATAAAGCTCCGTAAAGCCGAGAGGAGCTGCAGAGTCTCTGTTGATTCTCTGTAGGTTCATCACCAACACATTACACACTGACACATCATATAATGGTGTTATAGAAATACTGATTATCGCTGCTTTAAAGTCTTGAACAGAGAAATGAAGCCGAACCTCTGGGTCTGTGATTGGTCTGAACTCCACAACAAGCTGTCAGAGTAACAGAGACCAGATCACATCAGCTGATCATTTTTCTTTTTTAACGACAGAAACATGTCAGTCAATCAATGAAACTTCCTCTCCGGTGTTTCCCCAGTAGGAAAACGTTCTGTTTCCAGTGAAGAAGAGACTTCCTGTGTGGGCGGACAGACCTCAGAATCCTCTCAAAGCTTCGTCCGCTGGTTCCATCGCTTCACTGACAAACAGGATAAAAAACGAACAGGTGCTGCTCTCCTGTCGCCATGGATACCGCATCCCAACGGACAGCCGAGGTCATGGCTCATCAAAAACCTACTAAATACAGTTGTGGAGTTTTTATTGTATTTTCTTTTTGCTCTGTCGATGGAGTCGGTTTCATAACCTGTCAGGTGAGAGATGAGCTCCTCTCGTCACAACTGAGATTAACTTTTTTATGACATACAGACAAAAAAAAAGGAAAAGTTGTGAAGCCTGGATTTGTCTCTGATGCTCAGAGATTTATGAGCAATCACTGAAACATTGATCAGGACACAATGTCTAAATCTGGCAGAGGAGGAGAGACGAGGAGGAGGAGGGAGGAAGGAGGGGGGAGGAAGGAGGGGGAGGAGGGGGGAGGGGGGAGGAGGAGGAGGAAGGAGAGTGGGGGAGGGGGGAGGACTTGTCAGATGGTGAAAGGGCAGAGATGATGATGATGACTCCAAACATTGACTCACCATCTGTTTTCTGACAAAACAAAGACTCATCGTGGTCCAGTTCTCTCTCTGTGTGTCAGCAACTGTCTGAGTGCCCTTGAGCAACACACTGAAAGTACAGCAACATATCTGCTCTGTAAATCCCTTCCTGTGTCCTCCTTTAAGAAGGAAATCAGAAACCAAAAGGATTTGGTTCCAAACAGCAAATCAAATCTTTATAAATCCATAACGAGACGTAATCAGTGATCAGACGGTCGCACTGAGCCTGATTGCATCCGGCTCTCTGAACAACAACCCACATCAGCTTCCTGCTAAAGTCTCTTATCTTATCTAACTTACAAACATCAACACACGTCTTGTTCTGCGGCTTGTTGAACGAGCCACCAGACAAACATTCACCGCTAACTTCAGTTAGCAGCTAGATGCTAATTAGCTCAGAGCCTGAGACTAACGGCGACGGTAGAAAATGTGTTTGGGATGAACAGAAATGACAAACTGAACCAGGCGCTGACTACAACGAAGCACGTCTTCTCATGCTGTTACTATGGTTACTATCACCGGCTGGCTACTCAAGCGCGACACCTGAAATGTTCCGGCGGTACGAGTCCATCCTGGACAGATACTCACAGATACGCTGCTCTGCTCTGCTGCGTGTGAGGATATTAGCTAAAGCACATATAGACCTTCATATATGCTAACAAACAGTAATGAAGCTACATGTATATGTGTCTCTGCAGTGGGAGGTCAGAGGTCAGAGGTCAGGGTTGTCTACTCCATTACCATACATGAAGGGGGCAAAATATTAGGAACACTTTCAATATAATGCTCTCCAGTGCACCACCGCTCACTACGACTCACTACTGTCTAGAATACTAGAATTTATAGCTGTTGTATTTGGTGCATTAGATTGTTCAGGTGAGCAGTGAGATTATTACATCACATGATCAGGAGAGTCCTGAGTGTCTGTGTTCAGTCAGATGGAGGAGATGAACACAGACTGAGAGGAAACACCTCACAGTGTCTCTGCTGGAGTGAGGAACTGGTAGTAAGTGGTGACTTGTGTCTGCTGAACACACTTGAGTCCAGACTGAGATGACAGCATGTTTCTGCAGGTTTACAGCAGGACCAGGACCTGAGAAAATCCTCACCTCCTCCGTGTTCATCACGTCTGTCTGACTTCTCACCTCACAGGACGTGTGACGAGCACACGACAGGGACGAGAGCCCGCTGTCATCTCCCACTGTAGCTTCAGTAAATCCTGCTGTCCACTCCCATCCAGAGGCAGACAGCCGAAACACACCGCCCAGTGTGTGAGCGTGTGTGTGTGTGTGTGTGTGTGAGTGTGAGGGAGGTCGAGGAAGTGACAGAGCGTGACAGGTAGAAACCGAGAGACAGGACGAGTGAGAGAGATTGATGCAGACACAGAGAGAGAGAGAGAGAGGTGGTGAATCCTTCCTGTAGTTTACAGTGAATCACACTTCTTTACTTTTAAAAATCTGCATGTTGCAGTTTGATTAATTTACTAAAATCTGTCTAGAAACACCGTCGTCTCACTGACCAACCAGACAGAATCCAGACAGAAGCTCTTCATCACCAGTCACATTCACTAAATATAAATAAATAACATTTAACAACTTGAATTGTGTTGTAGTGTAAAATATTTTTATATAACGTCTGTAAGAAGTCTCCTCCCATTGGCTCACAGACCGGGGGGTGAGGTCTGCAGTTGGACCCTGTTACCGTGGAGATACGAGGTTTCTGGCGTCTCAACACAGTAGCTGAGGTTACTGTGTTGTGGGTTTTTTGGATGACGCGGTGTTAACCTGCTTCACTGAGCTCAGATCAGCTCAACCACAGGAACACACTCCTCACTGTACACTGTGTGTGTGTGTGTGTGTGTGTGTGTGTGTGTGTGTGTGTGTGTGTGTGTGTGTGTGGCTTCACAGCTCAATGCTGCCATCTGCTGACACTCTGCAGAACTGTTTGCAGTGACTGGTTCCTCTTCAGCCTCATTTTCAACTAATATTTGTTCACATTCAGTCAAACAGTCTCATTAAAGTCGTGTGAATCAGCTGTTTTCAGCGTCTGTCTGCAGTGAAACATGATGAACACACAACCATCACTGATCACTGTGAAACATGATGAACACACAACCATCACTGATCACTGTGAAACATGATGAACACACAACCATCACTGATCACTGTGAAACATGATGATTGGTTCCTGATGATGTTGGAGCATCTAAAAAAGTGCAACAACAGAACCTCAAGTCCTAAAACTGAAAGCTGAAGTAAACCAGCAGTTCTCTCAGTCCAGACAAAGTCCTCCAGATAAAGAGACAAGTGAAGGCAGCGTCCAGCGAGTGTTTATCGGCTGTTGGACAAAAACTGACCAGTAAAGCTTTGAAAAACAAACCAGATGAAAACCAGTACAAGTCAACGAGTAAAAGAGAGGAGACACAAGAAGCTGCCGGTAAAAACAAACAAACAAACAAAACCTTGTTATAAAAATTAGAATTATACTGTGATGAGATGTCTTGTTTCTGCAAGTCCTGCAAACGCAGCAGTACAAACATTAGAGGAAGTCAGGAGGGGATGATGAAGGTCAGAGAAGAGGAGCCACCAGTTAGAGAACTGAGAGAATGTCATGACGTTATCTGTATATGTGTCTGTAAACATCAGGAGAAATATGAGACGCTCATCTGGAAGGTTTATAAAGCAACTGTTACTCTGTCTCCTGGTCTCTCCGCTATTTAAACGTCTCTTTGAACAAACTTCCTCTGCTCTGATTCTCAGGAAACTTCTGCAGTCTGATGTGATGTTCTGCTGCCATCTAGTGACAAGACGATGTTTAAACAATAGATTTTTACTAAATAAAATATTTTTCCTCTAAATTAATAAAATACTTTATTGTCTTATTGTACATGTTTCTGTTTTATTTACTTTATCTGTTATTGTAGGAACATGTTTTTCTCTGTTTATGTTGTTTATGAAGACAACAACAATACATTCTGTGGTTTATAAAATACAAGATAAACAAAATTACTAAACTTTTTTTAATAAAATATAATATTTCCATATTTCTGATATTTTTTTCAACCCATCAGTGGTTAAAGTGGTTGAATTTTAAATATTTTCCAGTTGGAAAATGACAAATTTAAACTATTTCAACATGAGTCCATCACCTCATCTGAACCTGAGTCTCTTCAACCAACCAAACAACAACACAAACTATAAAACTCTGTTTACAGAACATAAAAGTGAGAGATGAAGATTATTAACTTTGAGTGAAAAGCAAACGTGTGAAAATATGTTTTGTGTTTGAAAGTGTACAAGAATGATGCAGTGAAGTAAACACAGTTCATATCATCACTCACATACAAATAAACAACCCAAGAACCTTCTAGAGGAACAAAGACTGAAGATTAAAAACAATCAAACATCAGCAGCTGTTTGTTGAAGTAAATCTACTCACAGCTCTTCTTCTTCGTCTGTAGCTTTGGTGTCTTGAACCAGATAAACTGAACCAAAACTCCCCCGGCCCAGACTCCGCAGGATGCTGTATCGCTTAGCAACCAGGCCGTTGCCAGGGGGCGGAGCCTGGCCTGACTCCACCTCCTGAAACTTGGGCATCTGACCTGTCAGCTGACCTGCGGACTGACGACAGGTTCAAAGACAATCTGTAGTCAAAACACAAAAAGCTGATATTAAAGGATAAGTTCCCAGTGTTCCCAGTTAAACCAGCAGTCAGGTGTCTGTAGTCATTCCTCCTGTTCATACTGGATATTAAAAGATCCTTCAAATGTGCTTTCAATGCATTTAAAGTCTGTGTGAAGCTTCTATTCAGCTTCATCAGTCTGAGTTAGTCATATCAAGTGGATATCTGACACATTTACAGTCTTTTTAGCATCAAATTCCCTCTTTGTGTTTCCTCGGACAGTGTTTCCCTGTTGAGCTGCAGGTGGAAGTATAGTAACAAAAAGAGGAACTTTGGCACTAAAAAGACTGTAACGTTGAAAGATATCTACTTGATTTGACTCATTTGGACGCTGAAGCTTCATATTAGCTTCAGATAAACTTTGAAATACATTTTATTGAACAGGAGGAATGATTACAGCAAGAAAAACAGCTTTCATGTTCATTTGATGACTGTTGGTTTAAGACAGACTTTAAAACTGTGAACTGGTCCTTTAAAGGAAGTAAAGGTGGAAGTTAGTGGTGAAACTGGACGACTGACAGAAGGTGAAATGGAAATAAAAAAGAAAATGCTGACTGAAGTTGAAACGTCAGTTCAAGTGTAAAAACTGAAAGCAGCTGAAGCATCATGAGGTTTAACTGCTAAAAAATATGTTTTAATTCATATCAGATGATGTGTGAGTAATTTATCATTTATCAGTTCAGGAGTAAAAGTCAGATTTCTGATCAGATTTCTCCAACTTGGAACAGACTTTGTGAGGTTTAAACATGTTGAAACATCTGGAAGACGTCTCATCATCATCATCAGAGGATCCACCTGCACATCTGTTCTTATTGTTTTAATATTTCTTTGTGTTTTCACCAAATATTGGTGAACATTGTTTATCTGACTTTTATATTTTATCTTCTATTTGATGTGCAAAAAGTAAAAATATAATAATCAGCATGTGGATGGTGGCGTCTACATACTTTTGTCCACATAGTTTACAGTATTTATATCAGAGAAGTAAATGATGTACAATATGAACATTTTATTACTTTTAACGACTGTGAATGAAAATGAAATATTATATGTTTACATACACATTCTATATGTGTGTAGATATTACTGACCCATGTCCATAAATGTTAAATGTTCGTTGTGCAACTGATTTTAATTGAAACCGGAAAACAAAAGTTTTTTCGGCAAAAATTACGCATGTCCGATAATGGAACTCTTGTATTTCAAGTCCAGAATGTAAAGATTTCAGCTTCTCAGTCTGTCATTAACGGAAAGTAGAGAAACAAACCGTGAACCGGAGGTTTTATCAGCTGTTTGTTCGCCGTTAAAGTGACTCAACTGACGGATCTGAAGAGAGACCAAAGCTGTGTCCGATAATGGACGCATCAATGTTCTCTGTTTCTTCCGATGATAAATGTGTTTACAGCGGTTCAGACCTGATAAACAGTTGTTATGTGCTGTTTGTTGTGTTGTTTACCTGCAGGAGACTAAGGTGGAGAACTTCCGTGTTTGATCCCGTTTCCATGGAGACGAACTCATCCCTCTGAGGTCACGTGCTCGCTGTTTATTCCGACAGATAAAAACGTTCAGATGTTGACAGAAACATCATGTTGGGAAATAAAACTGCAACACTTTCATATTTTACTGATAATTTCCCGGAAAAACAATGAATCAATTAAAAATGAAGTTTATCTGGTTGTTGATTTTTAGAGGAATTTCAACAACAATCAACATATTCAGCAGTTAAAGTTGTTTGTTTTTCTTCTTTTATGAATTAATTGTATTTATTGATTTATCTGACAGGGACTCTATTATTAATGATCAGTTATAACATAGAAGGCTGATTTGTTCTGGTCAGATGTTGAAGAGGCTGCAAAATATTATTAATACACACAGATTAGACACACTGACTGTACAAGTCAGGGTCAATATGACAAGATGGATTATATTAATTAATATTAATATTATACAAATTAAATGTGCTTCACATTATTTTCCAGGATTGTAGCATGTTGTGATGAAAGTCTGAAGTTTGTGCAGATTGTTAGTTGACAGTTTATACAGTTATTAATCATCAGAACAGTTTATTCTGACTGATAAATTAATTTACTAAAGCAGATAAATATTAACAAAGATTCACAGAATGAACATAATGAAGAAATATCTTTATGAATAAATGTGTTATAGTGATAAAAGTTATGCAACATTTTCAAATGAAAATTTTTATTTATCTTTATTTTATTGTTTATAAAGAAAACATTTTCACCTCTTCTGATTCAACGGGGTTTTAACGGGTTGAATGACGTCATGACCTCTGATGACGTCTCACAAACAGCTGATTCATTTACAGCTCAGACCTGCAGCAGCTGTTTCTGCCAGCAGGTGGAGACGTTTCCTCATTAATGATGTCAGTCAGTCACAGTTTAAACATCATCATCATCTTCATCATCATCATCATCATCTTCATCATCTTCATCATCATCATCATCATCATTTACATAAGAGAAGCTCATAAAATGTGATGAATTGTTATAAATTAGACAACTTGACATTATAAACAAAAACTACCTGGAAGAATAAAATGTATGGAAGCCCGTTACTGCCAAAAGATGAAAAATAAATAAATGTTTTAAATCTTTTGATCATTATTCTGATTTTAAAATGTTTGTATTCACTTATATTTTTTACTTGTTTCATCATTACCAGAGTATTTTCATATTTATAATCATCAGACTTCTTTTTACTGTCAGATATGAACTAAGTGACTAAAATGTTATTAAAATAAATCTTTTTATACATTATTTATAGGCCTACATGTTTGTGGTGGTGATTTATCAGATTATATTTATATTTCTTTATTTTTATTCCCAACATTTCTTCTTTTTTTTTCTCATCCTGGCTTCTATAAAAACTGACGCTTTGATTAGTAAAAAGCAGCGAGCAGGATTTATAGTTTATGGACTAAAAGATGGAAATGTTCCTTTAAGAAGCGTTAACATGAACTTTAACTGCTTCTGTTCAGCATCAAAGTGTCTCAACCACTAATTAGTTTCAGATGCTAAAAATGATGATGTTCAGTCACACGTTCTGTTTTCATCTGAACGATTTCAAGCTTCTCAGAGACGCTGATGAAAAAACAACAAACCTCCATTTGATCTTAATAAAGCAGGAATTCAAAGCAACAGTTTGAGGTTTGGTGAAATATTTATATTAGAGCTGCAACTATTATTTCCATCATCAATTAATTTGTAGATTATTTATTTCCAATTAATCATTTACTCATCTGGTCCATAAAAAATGACTCAAAACGATGAATCTATGATTATAATAGTTGCTAATCATTTAATCCTGGCAGCTGTTATTGATCTTCAGACTGTTTCATGTCTGTACAGACATATGAAGCTACAGCCAGCAGCTGTTAGCTTAGCTTAGCTTAGCTTAGCTTAGCTTAGCAGAAACACTGGAAACACACCAGCACCTCTGATTAACATGTTGTATCCAGTTTGTTTCATCTGGACAAAAAGTGTGAAAGTGTCATATTGAGGTCGTGTGCTGGGAGCAGCAACTTCCTGGAGTTGCCCGGCAACCTCACCGTGACGACAAGCCTCCAGGAAGTCACCTAATAACAACCAACAGAAAACCAAACTTTACTGTTTCTAACTGATGTCAACACGTCTTCAGTCAGCTGCAAGATAAAGAAAACAACAACACATTTTTTCAAACCTTTGAATATAAGTTTATACTTATATTTATATACTTTTCTCGTCCTGCAAATTATTTTATTTTTATTGAATGTAAAGAGATTTTTATCAAATGTTTTTGTAATAATTTAATTCCTTTGTTTCCTCTTTTTGTTCTTATACTTGTTTATGTGTTAATGTGTTTTCAATAAAGTTGAAAATAAAAATAAAAAAAACTCTGATAGTGGAAGAAGTACTCAGATACTTTACTGCAGTAAAAGTACCAATACAGCAAAGTAAAAATACTCCATTACAAGTAAAAGTCCTGCATGAAAAAACCTCCTGCAGTAAAAGTACATAAGTATTATGAGCTTGATGTAGTTAAAGTATTGCAGTAAAAGTACATAAGTATTATGAGCTTGATGTAGTTAAAGTATTGCAGTAAAAGTACATAAGTATTATGAGCTTGATGTAGTTAAAGTATCGCAGTAAAAGTACATAAGTATTATGAGCTTGATGTAGTTAAAGTATTGCAGTAAAAGTACATAAGTATTATGAGCTTGATGTAGTTAAAGTATTGCAGTAAAAGTACATAAGTATTATGAGCTTGATGTAGTTAAAGTATTGCAGTAAAAGTACATAAGTATTATGAGCTTGATGTAGTTAAAGTATTGCAGTAAAAGTACATAAGTATTATGAGCTTGATGTAGTTAAAGTATTGCAGTAAAAGTACATAAGTATTATGAGCTTGATGTAGTTAAAGTATTGCAGTAAAAGTACATAAGTATTATGAGCTTGATGTAGTTAAAGTATCGCAGTAAAAGTACATAAGTATTATGAGCTTGATGTAGTTAAAGTATTGCAGTAAAAGTAGTGGTTTGGTCCCTCTGACTGATATATTATTATATATGACATCATTAGATTATTAATAGTGAAGCATCAGTGTTAGAGCAGCATGTTACTGTTGTAGCTGCTGGAGGTGGAGCTAGTTTACACTACTTTATATACAGTTAGCTAGTTTAGTCCAGTGGTTCCCAACCTAGGGGTCGGGCCCCTCCAAAGGGTCAGCAGATAAATCTGAGGGGTGGTGAGATGATTAATGGGAGAGGAAAGATGAAAAAACAAAGTTCTGATACACAAATCTGTTTTCAGTTTTTGGACTTTTTCTCTAATCTTTGATTTTTGCTGAAATATTGGATCATTTGAACATTTATTGAAATGAAAGCATGTGAGAAGTTTAGAGGGAAAAATCACTATTTGGTGGAGCTGTTAACAACTCATAGACATGTGAAATGTGACCCCGACTACACACAGCTTTTTGTAAGACATTAAAAGCCAAAAAGGTTGGAAACCACTGGTTTCATCTTTAACAATGTGTTGTATTTTAAAAGCTTGTTATATTATCCATTGTGTCAAATCTTCATCTGAAAAGTAACTAAAGCTGTCAAATAAATGTAGTGGAGTAGAAAGTACAATATTTCCCTCTGAAATGTAGAAAGTAGCATCACATGGAAATACTCAAGTAAAGTTACTCTGCTTGAGTCTCAGCAGGTTGAAGGTTTGTGATTGGAGGTAAAAAGCTTCTGCTCATGTTTGTGGGAGCAGCGAACCTTCAGCAGCAGCTGCTGACTTCAGGAAATGAAGCGGCCTCCAGGGGGACGACAGGCCGCTGTGACTCAGACTTCCCATCATACACTCCCTCCTTCAGCCAAACAAACACTCAACTCACACTCTCCCGTCTATGCAGAGTGTTTCCACACCAGCCTGCAGAGCTGCTGCGTTCACAGTAGAGCTCAGATTAACTTTATTTTGAAGTCAACAGCACTCATCAGAGCAAAGTCACAACCGTTATTACCTCATTATCTATCAAATATGTATAAACAGTAAATCTCTATTCAGACTGGATTACTGCCTGCAGGGAACCAGTATGATGACAGAAAAACCTAAATGTCATGAAAATTCCAGCAGATATTAAAAGTCTCTTGATTCATTGGTGATCCTCTGACTTTTCCTCCAGCGGGTCAAAGTGAAACATCTCAACATCTACTTGATAGAAAACAAACTGTCGTTCAGACGTTCATGGATCATTTGATTTATGATCAAATATCTTCTAAACTAACGACATTCCCATCAGCCAATGTTAGCATGCTAACAGGCTATGCTAAACATTATACCTGCTAAACATCAACATGCTAACATTATCATTAACCTATTTTTATAGACGTTTTCAATTTGTGCATAAAAAACCTGAGTGGAAATAAAAAGTTCTCAAAGGTTCCTCTGTGAGCATATTTAATTTGTGCATAAAAAACATCTGTGAATATGTGTAAAAAAGTGTTGTTTTGTCTGTTGTTTTTGAATATTTGAACCACGACTGGCTGCAAATGATCCTGGTAGAGCCGCTACTTTAACTCTGAAACTCTGCACAGAGAAGCTCAAACATCCGACTGAAAGCACAAGAAGAAAAACACATTTTAGAGTGGAGTACAGTTTAACTGTACTGCAGTGGTCATGTGCTGATATTGAGAAAAAGCAGAAGTTAATAGTGGTTAATGACAGGAAGCGGATGTGTTTCTTCTTCACTAAAAAAAAAAGCACAGCAACATGTTTGCTTCCCTAAAACAAAGAGTTGCTCTCCAGTGGAACAAAAACGCTGCAGTCACCTCAGAGCTTGATTATTTTGATGAATTTTAAAAATGATCAGTTATGACTCTGATTCTTTAGTGTTTTTTGCCACCTTGTTCAGTTCAGTACTCTTGAAGTTCACATTTACACACACACAACTTGTTCTGATGCCGTCTTCAGTGACTGTCATAGTCCAACCTCGTTAAAACACAAAGGTAGTGTTGAATCATCACAGGATGACTGAACATAATCTGTGGTTTCTAATATTGACATTTTTTCTAGTGATTTGGTTGATTATCAGATTATTAAAAGTAAAGTTTTGTGCGACTTCTTTTAACCACTTAAAACTGTATAAACATATATATCCACATTTCAGAGAAGCTCCTCTGAACATATATCTTGTTGTTCAGGTCAGGACGTCATGTGAAGAGTTACATATAGTATCTGCAGTGTAGTGCTGCCCCCCCCCCCCCCGCCTCCTATAGCTGAGATGAAAAGACTCTCGGCTCTGTACATCAGCGCTCAGTGTAAACTGCTGCTGTTTGTTTCCATCAGCTGCTGCCACACTGTTTGTTCTCATGACTGAAAATAACACACAGAATCTTCAGTTAAGAGTCCACCAACTGGAAACTAAATATACGCATCCAGGAAATATCCCTGTAAGAGACCATGTAGTCAAATACTGGACCCATAAACCTGTTTACAGTCCAGTAGTCTTGGAAGGCGCCTGAAAGAAAGTTTGACTCAAAATGCAACACAAACAACAAAGTAGATCAAACTCAGTTCCTCCTTTCATTAACTTCCATACACTGGAGTTGTTACATTAAATTTAAAAAGCAACATTTTGAAGATTTTGCTTGAACAAGATGTGAATTACCTGATAAATGCACTTCAGCTGTGAAGGTTGAGGATTTCCACTCCGACCATCAGAGGCCACAAAACGCTGCTCGACTCTCGCTGTTCTTCTTCTGTGGTTAAAACATCTGTGATGGTAGAAACACAGTCAGTAACTACTACAGTTGGATTTGTCTCTTATAAAAGGGATATTTTTTATACTTTTTTTAAAATACCTCATATTCAGTATGTATATAGAAATATTACCTTATCAGATGCAGGAGTGGTGGCATGCGGTGTTCCACAGGGATCAATCATAGGACCTCTACTTTTTTTAATGTATGTAAATCTGCAGTTGATTGTGAGTTCTTCTTGTATGCTGTTGATTAAACTTTGGTCCTCATGAGTTAAAAATGTGTTTTTTTAAAGAAATATTAAAATTCATTTCAGGTAAAGTTGAATCTATTTGATCAGTAGTGACCCAGAAACTAACCCACAGTGACCTACTCAGCTGGGTTACTTCACTCTAAAGTTAAACTTTTTAAACAGGAAGAAATAATTTCTGAAAAGTTGAGAGACATGTAAGGGCGAGCTTAAAGTATCTTCTTATTTTTATCAAAAGGCTTTATCATTCTTTTATTTTTATGTTTAGTTTTACTTTTAACTATTGTGTTACATTATATTTTATTCTTGATGTTATATTTAAGTCTTGCATTGCTCTATTTCAAGTTTTAATTCACTCATTGTTTTTACATTTTATCTCTGCCTGTTTATTCACATGTGACTGTATTTTATTGTGTTTTATGTGTTCGTTGTGAAGCGCTTTGTAATGCTGGTTTTGTGCTATACAAATAAACATTATTATCATTATTATTATTATTATTATTATTACTACAATTAGATTGAAGGAGCTCCCAATACTTTGTATTTTCAACCAACTGCAACTAAGTTTTTGAACTCCCGAATGACTGAAATGTCCGACCAGGACGGTGATTAATAATAATAAAGTCTAATTAGCTATCAAACTAAAGATCTCCGGTCACTTAGCATCAGTGAAAACAGCATCATTAGCATCAGAAAATAAGAAAGATTTTCTTATCGCTTGTTGGAAGATGTAAAGCTTTGATACAATTAAGATCCTCTTTCAGAATGTACAAAATATAAGATGAGAAGCTTACCTATAACTTCTTTATTACAATAAAATAACCATTCAGAGTTCAGCATTGAGCAGCAAATCATGTGTATAAATGGCGAAATGGCCAGAAACCAGAATAGTTACAGATGTCAGAGTGTCAACATTTTATCTAAATGTATAAAAATGTTCTTTTGGATCTAAATGGTTTCAGTGTGAAATTTTCAAAAACAGGCGTTATTTTTTTATTAAAGGAAATTAAAAAGTAGAGATGAGTCCATTAATTTAATGTTTTAAAATATGCATTAATTGTATCATGTGTAATACCTTAATAATTTACAACGTTAACAACTTTCAGTTAAGTTTGCTGCACAGCATCAATTGTTTATATGATCTTATAATTCTGGGCAGCAGGATCATTAATGCAAATAAGTTGCCTGAACTTTTTATGTCTAATATTTGTTTGTGTTACGTTCAGTATCTTTATTAGTAATACTTATTTTTTGTTCACATCTCCATGGATTAAAAAAAAAATGAGATGAGATGTTTTTAGCATTAGTTGCATTCAGCACATACTTGAAATTAGCGTGAGATAGGAATGGTGCAATGAGCCTTTAATTTACAACATGCAACAAATCACAACTTGTAGTTTAAACACACTTTTAAAAAAATGTAGAAAAACAACACAAGTCATGTGAGCTCTTTGTGATGTGACTTATAAGACTGTGGACATCTTTTCTTCTAAAATATAATAAAATCACTTCATTTCTCCACCCCACCAGCACAAACCTCTTCATGTTGGCCCGTTAGCTTGCAGCTAGCAGGCTAACGGGTCCCTTTATACACCATCGTTACAAGAAGGCACTTTGGAGGAAGCCTTAAATAATCAAAACTATCAGGGTGTCAGAATCCACTGGGCTCGTCCTGTTTAAAGGACCATACTGTTGTTTTTTTCATGTTTTAGCTCATCAAGCACCGTAACACCACAAACCACCTGAGAATCTCACCAAGTCCGGACGTTTCACTCACTCAGGAGTTTGTAAAATGTCTTACAGGAAGAACATTGAAAATACAAACAAGGTGGCCAATCATTATCAATTAATCATTAAAAGACACTTTAAAAAAAAACTACGTCAGGAGGCTGTAAAGTGTCAGAAACAGGAATTACCTCGACTGGGAAAGGTCTGAAATTACGAACGAAATGCTGCTCCGTCTTTGATTTTACAGTGTGTGTATTGATTTTAATAGAAAATAGTAAATCAGGTTTCTTAGTTAACAAGAAAGACCATTACAATGTAAGCTAGCTATTAATAGTTAGCCTCATTTGTAATAGATATTTCTACTTCTCGTGAGAAACAATATTACTCTTGTTTTGTTTTTTACTGCTTCAACTTGTTAAATTGTGAAGCACATTTGATATTTTGTCAATTTGTTCTTATAAATTACTTTGAACTATTTTTATACTGTATTTTTAGACACAATATTTGTTTTTTAATAATTCTAGAGCTGTTTTGCACATGCAGGCTTTCATCTGATATTCTCTTCTTCTGCATTGTTCAATAAAGTTTTGCAGACTTCCTGCTCAGTTTGTATTTTCAATCTTCCAAAACTAACTTTACGATCTCCTGACTGACTGAAACGTCCGACCGGGACGGTGATCCGTCGTATGAAGGTCCTGAATAAAGGCTATAAAACTAAAAGATCAATCACCAGCAAATCTCCCAGTGGACACAAAGCCTTATATTATACATCAGGTCACTTAGCATCAGTGAGAATAGAATCATTAGCATCAGAAAATACATACGTGCTCAAATAAATAATGTAAACAGTCTGGTTTTGTTTGGCCCGGAGCCAGAATGAAGATGATGTTAGCGGTTCAAGGGGTCAGTGTGCTTCAAACCAGGTTCTTGTTGGATTGTAAACAGTGTCTGAAACCTGCGAAGACCACAACTTTAGATACAACAGCAGGTTCTTCATCCTGCCTTCCAGTTTGGACATTCGGAACAATGTGTTCAGACAACACTTCATATGACCGAGTTATTCAAGCACACTGAACCCTTAACAGTTGCAGCAACTTTAAATCTCTTTCTGGAAATCGACACCTAAAAAGGGGTCAGACCGACAGATTCTGTTCAACAACAACAAAAAATTCATTCAGGGTCCGTGCAAAACTTCCAGGCAGCAATATACAACCCAGCTTTAGGTTCAAAAAGTAAAGGATGCACCAATAAAAAAAAAAAAATATCCAAAATCGATACCAACATTTGGACACTAGGCAGATTTTGATGGAAAAACATGGCATTTATATCAAAAGTTCAACAATATTGAAATAGAAAACCTTGAAACTAAATCAAAGCACGCTGACTAAATCTCAAATATCTCAATTATTTGTGTCCAGTGCTTCAAATCCTGATATTCGTTAACATCAGATGGGTTCATTTAAGTCGTCTGACATGGTATCGGCGTTTAAGAAGTTTTATCAGTGCATCTTTAATGGAAATAAAGCTTCAATATGTTAAACTGGTCCAGACTCAAAATAAAAATACAGTACAGTGAAGCAGCAAATACACAGCATGTGATCATCTTGGACCATCATGGAAAATTAAAAACAATATCAGAAAGTGAAATGCAGCAATATATTACTTTACATAACATAACAGCAGTTGAATTATTGTGACTACAACACCATGAAGACACCGACACACTGTGTGATTTTTTTACGGCTGTCAAAGACAAAAGTTGGCAATCGTGAGAGAAATGTGGAGAAATGTTTTGGTCATCAGTCCAAAACGGTTGTTCGAGATCGCACTGTGAGATACGTTCACTGACCGTCGCTGTTAATTTAGAGCTTTGTGTTAGAAATTTAAGACCAAATGGTACAAACCGCGATTCAGTCACACAGGTTTCTCAGCACAAACCTTCTGGGGAAGATACAAACGTTATTTTCTTACCTGTTATAAGGCAACATTTTTCTTGGGATAAAACCAACATTTAAATCCAGTATTTCCACAAACGGTGCCCAGATTTTCAGGAACAGAACTACAAACATGGCTCCACTGTTCTCCTCGTAGCTGTGCGCTACATCCACTCTGGAAATACTGGATTTAAACGTTGGTTTCACCACCGGATAAAAACGTTTTCATCCCCGGCGGACCGTAACCACCCAAGCAATCACGAAAACACCTTGGAAGATACGAACCACCGGATAACAAGTTCAAAAAAACAAACATTTGTATTTCTCCCCCAAAGGTTTGAGGTCACATATGTGGTCCACGATATGGGACCCAAATCAGGTCATGTCTAAATTAAATCCAGTCTAACCAGGTCCTAGAGGGGGCATTCATAGAATACACATCAGCCTCCCAGTAAACAAGCCTGTTGTTGTAAATATGGAGTCATGAAACCAAACCCTCTGGGTTAATGCGTGAGAAAATGGTGGATAAAGTTACGGCTGTTGCTGATATTTAACCTGCGGCTGCCTTACGGTAACGTTAGCTTGTTAGCAAGACAGCGTGACAACGTCAGCATTGTTTAGGATCAGGTTACATCATCTACGTTCAAATGAACTACGTGTTCTTTTGAAGTTCTGCCCTCTGGTCTCTTTTGGATTACGACTTCTAAAAAAATATTTCTTTAAAAATCATTTATGCACATTGGCTTCAGTTTTCCGTGGGTCCATTTCATTGTGGTGTGACACGCTTATTTTAGATCCATCTCACAGTGCGACTTGCAATGAACCTGTTAGCCGCTGCTATCACAGGGTGTGTAGGGGTCTCAAGGGATGCACCAGAAGTTAGATTATAATCTGTATTTAAATCCATTATAATTTCTCCAGTAAACATAACTTCTACATGGCCAGAGTCTGCATTCTTCATTAGATTTTAATCCACTTAGATATGAATCCTTCATTCTGTCGCTGTGCAGCTTTACATTACAGGAAATGTAAAGACACATTAAGTGCAAAATCTGAAGCGTCACACAAAGATTTTTGGCATCTGATCAACAGTAAGGCAGTTATCTGGAGATTAACATCACTGACTGAAAGCAGGGTTCAGTTTCACATCATCTAGAGATTTGTAACAGGAAATGGCAGGCAGAAGTTTCCCATTAAATCACAGACCGCACCAATTTTCATTAAGCTTCTGCCAGCAATCAGAATTAAACAAGTTTTAGTTTGACAAACATTTCTCAGAGGCAGAAATCATTTGACTGATTGAGTTAAACATCAATGAGCAGAGCCAAAGAAACAGTTTTTACAGAACTTTGCAAAGGTTTGATAACTGGAAAAAAGGAACGCTGGTCAAATATAAATATGAATGGCACTAATATTCATTAATCAACACGACGTTCATGGTGTTAAAAGGTCAGTAAGCTAGCTAACTTACTGACTGAAGGTTAGCATGGCTAGCTTGAATTTAGAGTTTGTCTCTACCTGATTGTTTCTCCCCTGACAAACTAGCATCCTCTGTCACATTTAATTTACCTCTAATATAAAGTGTTAGCTGCAGAAATAATTTCAACTAATTTAACTACAGAGTGAATTCCAGTGGTTTCAAGTTGTTTTACTTCATATAACCCTATTTTGTTAATGAGCTAACTAGCTAACTATCTTTGCTACCTAACTATCTTTAGGGAGTAAACAAGATTACATGACTGACCAGACACTTTTTTGGGGGGAACCAAGCAAAATGTGTCAGAATTAAAAAACTTACAAGTGCTGACAGTCGGCACGTCTGGTGATTCGTAATCTTGATCTGACTGTATTTTGTTCAAAGTTGTTTTACAGCAGCTTGAGAGAGTAAAGGGTAGAAACAACCCGTTTATATTTTTCAAAGAAATGCATTTGGTATCTTTACCAAATATCAAGTATCACATCTGCACTGTATATCAGAGAATTTTGGTTGGTAAGAACGATCGTGCTCAAGCTAACGTAGCTAACGTAGCTAACGAAATGTCCTTTTCCGGTTTGTGGCAGAAAACTTGAATTTCTCTCAAATGTTTCCGTCAGAAATGTTTGTAGAACTAAAAACTGTATTTTCACCGTTATCGACCGGTGTACTTCAAGAAGACTTCTGTTCAATGGCACAAATACTCTGAAAACTATGGAGCCGCGTCACAAGGTAGAAAAAACATTAATGTGGAAATCTGTGCACAACGATTAATAAACCGTGAGGCCAAAATCAGGATAAAAGGGCTGCGTTGGTTTGATCATTTTAAGGGTAGCATAACTTGTAAATAAATCTTACCTACTAAAAAAAAAGGACAGATTAATAATTAAAGTCAGAGAAATCGTGAGAATACTGCGACATGCAGGAGTACAGGCCAGGAGAGGTATTCTGGGATATATCTTGTGCTTTAACAGTGACGGTTTTGAATAACGGTTAACATGCTGTGACTTGTTTTCAGTCTTTAAGAGCAGCATTCAGGATATTTGCAGTATTTTCACCATTTTTCTGACACCAGTTATTAGTCTGTGCTTTCATATAGTCGGTATAAATGCTGAAATACAATACTTTCTTAAAAGAAATATAATTTCCTGCTTTCATTGTGAATGCTAGATGTATATTCCAGAAGTTTTACTTCATAATTGTCTTTAAACCTCAGTTTATTAATCTGTCCATACGTTTAAATAATCCACGTGTACATTTTATTAAACTGCGTGTCTACATGAGTACATTATTTTTGTGTAAATTAATTGCAAACACAACTTTATCTGCACATTTGTTTTACTGATTCATGCATACATGTAATTGAATATGTGTGTAAATTTTATTCATCTGTTCACACTTATATGAATCCGTGTGCAAGTTTTTTTTTAACTTGTATGTACGTTTAGTTTTAGTAATTTATTGTGTAATTTTTTTTTATCTGTACATATATTTATTAATACAGGCATATATTTTATTAATCCATGCATACACTTTATTAATCTGTGTGTATGTTTTATTATTCCATAACTACATTTTATTAATCCATGTGTATGTTTCATTAATATAAACATATTTTAATGCGTACTTATATTTTAAACCATAAGCATGGATTAATAAAACTACAGTTTTATTAATAAGCCATGCATATATTTTATCTAATCTGTGTATACTTTTTAAAATCTGTGTCGTTTATTAATCTGTGCATGCAGATTTCCACACCAGTACCTTTTTTATGGCCTTTAGACTCCTGACAGGCTCCATAGAATTATAAATATCTTTTTAGATAATTAATTTGAACACTGCTCTCTGTTTTGGCTTCATTTTAAAGTGTAACTGATGTGCTTTCTGAGTGCGGGATGGAAAGAAAAGCTCTGACTGAATTCATGTTCAAATGGTTATAACAGTTTGTTTTTAAAAAGCACCAGGGACAGTTATACGGGTCCTGTCTGTTAGAGGAACTGGACAGCATGTTGGAGTGAAACTGTAATAAATGCTGCCTTTGATACTGAAACCATGGCTGACATTAACAGCAAATTGATTTCCTGTGGAGAGTTAATGTGATGCATCATGGGAGTTACTGCCCCACCCAGAGAAAGGAACATTCAGTTCATGTTACGAAAAGGAAAATGGTCATTTTGCCATTAATATAACAAATCAATGGCACATTCTTTCTAACATTTGTCTGGAGTTATTTTTCTTATTGTCAACAAATCTCCTGCAGAGTCAAACTAACAATGTTTTATTCTTTCTCTACTCTGTCTGTGGCTTTCAGCTCCTGGTTCCTACTGAAGACTTTTAAAAATAGCCCACAAATATAGAGTTTGATGTTTAAAAAAAGGTTCAGTAAATTCCTAAAATATGTGGCCATTGTAGGAGGAAATAGTTAATTTGTTGGGGACTATTTTTAGCGGTGGATGAATCCACTTTCGGTGCTGTGAGTATTTCTGGCAGCAGGAAAGTATGTGTGGGATTGAGCCAAAAATGTGACTCATGACGTGTTTTTTTCATAGTTTTTGGACAACAACAGAGGAATAAGAATATCAGGCTTTAGATACACACACAATACTTGTTAGTAGATCAGCTCACTGTTGATTTGGATCCAAACATGAGATTAGTTGACAAGAAGATAAATGTAGAAAATCACCAGACATAAATTACAGAAAGTTGCAGCACTTTTTTGCAAGTGGATTTGTTTGTTTGCATGTTTTGCATGCTAACGTTTTAACTTCCATACAAATTCTAAGCATGCATAGCCCCTGAGTATTATTTTTGTAGCATGCTAACAAAGTCATTAGCATGCAAGTCATTTTCTGTGACATATTCGCTTGTTAATGTTTGTTAGCACACTGGAATAGTCTGTGCATGCTAGCATATTTGCACACTAATAATTTAGCGTGCTAGCAAAAAACTTTAGCATGGCAGGCTAACAGGGCTATACTGTGCATTGTTTCCTCGCTGGACATTTTTAGAAAAGTGATTAAAAGAGTTTAATACGTCTGTGGTCCAGAGTGCTTTTACTGATCTAGTGGAATTTTTTAAAAGTAGAGTAAAAAACAGCTGGAATGGATGGGAAATCTTATAATGAATCAAGCAAATTAAGCTAGATGCTGTAAACCACTGAGGAACTGCAATGACAAGGCGACTCAGAGACAGCGTGGCTGCACTCAGACCAGTTTCACCTGCAAGATTTCAGGTTGGTTCACTTTATGGCACGAAACAGGAAGAGGGCGCTTTTCTACATCTGATGGTGGAATGGTGGAAAAAAACCGACATATTGTTCCTTTTTAGGGTCAGGAAGCAGCAGGAATTATGGGAAATGTAGTCTCGACAACTAAACCAGGCGACTGATTGTTTGCACTGCGGCGTCATTGGTTGATAATGATTCTACCAGGATAGAAATACTAATGTGTTACTGACACACTGATGGTTAAAATGTGACACTGAGCACCTTTAACATGAACATGTGACTTCAGAGGTTTGACAGGATTCAATGAGACATTAAAAAAAAAAAAAAATGAGAGTTGGGAATCTGAGTAATACTGTAAGTGCTGTCCTTTGTGTTTCAGATTGTTGGAAAGGACAGCTGGTCCTGGATCAGCACTTCCATTACCTCTGCAGAGTGAATTATAATCCAATCACGTAAATTATCCAGGTGGTCGCTAGGCAGAAAATTAACCAGGAAACAGCAAACCACCAACACAGCCATCTGGTTCCTTTCATGACGGGTCGCTGTTTACACTGCTGCACCTGGAGGGACGGTGACAGAGAGAGGAAATGAAGAACGGGAGGAAGGAGGAAACGTTATTCTCTCTCTCTGCAGCAGTAAAAAAAAATCATTTCTGTCATGTGAATCTGACTCACATGTCTGATAATCTCTTGGATGAAACAGACAGTTGGTTCACTGTTGGAGAAACGTCGGTGTAATTCCCCTTTAACGGCTGATTAGCAGTTAGCATTGATAGCATTCCTCACTGAGACTGACTTTCACTGCGTCTCTGTTGGACTTTAGACATGTTATTTATCCCACTGAACACCTGCGATCCAATACAACAGCTCGGCCATCACCCACTACGACCTCAATAATTAACATAAAGTAGATTTATCACCTTTCTGATGACGTCAACAAAAACTGAAACTGTAGAAGCTTCATAAATGTAGAATTCATGGCAGAGCTGTTGTGTTGGATGACATTAGATGTTCCTAATAAAGTGCTCAGGGAGTGTGTTTACATATATATAACAGGAGACATGCAGCTGATAATCAGGTTCGTCTAATTGCCTGCCAGATATTAATCTGATTACTTTCAGCACAGAGTCTGAGCTCTGCACCAGTGGTTTTATTACTTTATCCTGATTATTATAACGTCTTTAAAACATCTTCTGACATTTCTTTGTTGTGTTGTGCTGCTGAAAAATCAAACATATGTTTCCATCCATCTGTTATTTGCATTCTCAATGTGACCATATAAGAAAAAAAACAAAAAACTTTGAGTGGAAATGCTGAAAATTTGAAAAAAAAGTTTAAATATCTGGAGGGAAATTGCACACACTATTATCACGTTTGAACACAGTTACGTGTAATCATGTTTAACTTCGTGTCTTCGTCTCTGAGTGGAACGAAGGCTGAAGCTGCAGATAAAGTGAGTGGATGCAGAACGTATGAAAAACCCGTCAGCAGCTGCAGGTTTCAGGTTTTAATTACTTCTGAGGATGATGAAATGCTTTGTAGCTTCCATGACAGCTGGTTTTATATCGTCGTTATATTAATAACCTCCGTCACAGACACCGAGCTCGTCTGCACACGTGATGAAGAGATCTTTATCTTCTTCCTCTTTGTCAGAGTGAAATTGCAAAAAATTTCCTCGACAATCTTTGATGAAGTATTTCCTGTCTGAAGGGTAACAGCAGCTGAGTGGATAAATGATGACATCATGAATCATGTGACTGAAGAGCTGAAAACATCCGACGTGTGTGGAGCGATGATGAGGAGACTGTAACCTTCCTCACATCGATACATGAAACTAACAGAAACGTCATATTTCCATCATGTTTTCCATCGTTTGACTCTTTTAAATGACGTCATCTCGTTGTTTCCTCTTCTTCTACGACGGTTTAACGGCACTGACTGCAGAATTAGCGCCAGCTGCTGTTTATCTTGATGAACCGTCTTCATATAACAGCAGAGGATTATATATATATATAAAGCATTTATTTTCTTTTGATGATTTTCTAATAAATCGGTTAAAATTTGCGCTACATTTGGAAGGAAACCTGATGAACGTTTGTTTAACGTTCTGCAGCAACAGTCAAAAGTTTCACTGGTTCATTAGACTGATGCTGTACGTCATGAATGTAACGCTGTTAACAAAACATTAAATAAAAAGAGCAGATGCAGGACTGAACGTACCGGTCTGATGAGAGCCACAGGAAACACTGTAAGACGTCCACAAACTAACGGCCATCAGGAACGTCGCGATGAAGCCAAACACCTGAAAACAACACAGCAGACGATTAAAAACCTTTTAAAAGACTCAGACTTATTATTTCCGCTCGCTGAAGACGAGGAAGTGATGAAGGCCTGATGTGGAGATATGAGGGGTTTGTAGGAACAAATTCCTCAGACGAACAATGTAATCAGTAAAATAGCTGATGTGACATCATCAGGCCGACTTCCTGTTTAATTAGACGCAGGACAGACGGCCAGACACAGACGGAGGTCTCACTCTGCCTGAAATCTGACGAATGAGACTTTAGTGTTTATTTAAAGCAGCTTTTATCAATATTTCTCTCCTCCTCAGTCTGATGTGTCAGTGTTTAATGTGTTGGTGACGAACACGTCGTTTTCCACTGAACACTAGCTGCTAACAGTTAGCTGTAGACTAGCTGGTGAACATAGTGGAACATTTAGCAGCTCCAGGCTACATTAGCCGGTACTACCGTAGCACTCCACAAACTCTGGGTGCATTGTGGGTAATGTAGGCATCAGGAAGAAGAACGTGTGGAGTAAAAAAGATGATATATCTGACTGATGATGTCTTTTTATAAATCATAATAAAGTTTATTTTTATAACACTCATCAACCAGCATTTGCACAGTGCAGAGTCTGTTCGGGCTGCAACTGACGATCACTGTCATAATCCATTCATCTGCAGATTATTTCCTTGATTAATCGATAAATATTTTGGTCGATAAAACATCAGATAAACATCTGACACATAGTCCAAAACCCAAAAATATTCAATTAACCATAATTTAAGACGAAGAAAAAGCACCAAACTCTCACATTTAAGAAACTGGAACAATCTAATTGTTGGTGTTTTTGTTTAAAAAATGACAAACAATTATTCAATTATCCAAAGAGTTGCTGACTGATCTTCTCTCAGTCGACTTAGAATAAGAGATCAATAAAACAATAACACATAACTTCAACATATCTTTTAGTAATAAAGTTAAATTTGAATTTGAGTTGGTTAAAGGTGATGTTACAGGTGTGTGTGTGTGTGTGTGTGTGTGTGTGTGTGTGTGTGTACGTACCGATCCGGCCACCAGTGCCGACACTCCGCCGCTCTTCACCGCGGCCACGATGGAGGCGATGAAGATGAGGACGGTCCCGACGGCGTAATGAAAGAACTCCTGAAAACAGCAGAAAAAAAAGATTTAAACTCGTTATATTATCTAGAAAAGACGAGCTGCAACAATAATCAATGAACTGATTAACTGATAGATGCTGATTCATTTCCTGTTGATGAAACGATAGATTCATTAACATTATTAGCATCATACATCTGCAATAAGCTGATATCAGGACGATATATCGGTCTGGTTCTAATGTTACATCAAGAAAATGTACAAAGTCTCACATTTGAGAACTTTGAACCATCAAATATTTGCTATTTTTACTGAAAATAAGTGAAGTTATTAATTAATTATCAAACTAATCATTGCAGCTTGAACTTGATTAAATATAAATGTTATTCCGACAGTATTCAAACATTATATTTAATCATCAATCAGCTGCAAACAGATCAAAGTCATTTTTAAGCTGAAATATTTAGTTCAGATCAATTCATTACAGTAAAAAAGTCATAAACAGGAAGTTTTATATCACTGTGATGAAACATCTTGTTTACTAATCAGTCAGGAAGTTATATATGAAAAACTGATGTAACACGACCTTCAACAACATTTCATGTATATGTGTGTGTTTTAATAAAGTGATGAATTATAAAGAATCTTCCTCTTCTGCAGCTTTAACACAACTAAACTATTTTAATTTGAAAAGCTGTTAATAAAGTGAGAAGAAGAAGGAAGTGGAAGAGTTTCCTTCAGTCTGACACGCGTGAAGTGAAGCGTTGCTGTGAGTTCCTGTCAAGATGTCAGTCAGAGAACATGTCAAGGTGTCAGTCAGACGTGTGTAGAACATGTCATGGTAACCGTCAGACGTGTGTAGAACATGTCATGGTGTCAGTCAGATGTGTGTAGAACATGTCAAGGTGTCAGTCAGACGTGTGTAGAACATGTCATGGTAACCGTCAGATGTGTGTAGAACATGTCATGGTGTCAGTCAGACGTGTGTAGAACATGTCATGGTAACCGTCAGACGTGTGTAGAACATGTCATGGTGTCAGTCAGACGTGTGTAGAACATGTCATGGTGACCGTCAGACGTGTGTAGAACATGTCATGGTGTCAGTCAGACGTGTGTAGAACATGTCATGGTAACCGTCAGACGTGTGTAGAACATGTCATGGTGTCAGTCAGATGTGTGTAGAACATGTCAAGGTGTCAGTCAGATGTGTGTAGAACATGTCATGGTGACCGTCAGACGTGTGTAGAACATGTCATGGTAACAGTCAGACGTGTGTAGAACATGTCATGGTGTCAGTCAGACGTGTGTAGAACATGTCATGGTAACAGTCAGACGTGTGTAGAACATGTCAAGGTGTCAGTCAGACGTGTGTAGAACATGTCATGGTGTCAGTCAGAGAACATGTCATGGTGTCAGTCAGACGTGTGTAGAACATGTCAAGGTGTCAGTCAGACGTGTGTAGAACATGTCAAGGTGTCAGTCAGACGTGTGTAGAACATGTCATGGTGTCAGTCAGACGTGTGTAGAACATGTCATGGTGTCAGTCAGACATGTGTAGAACATGTCATGGTGTCAGTCAGACGTGTGTAGAACATGTCATCGTGTCAGTCAGACGTGTGTAGAACATGTCAAGGTGTCAGTCAGACGTGTGTAGAACATGTCACGGTAACCGTCAGACGTGTGTAGAACATGTCATGGTGACCGTCAGATGTGTGTAGAACATGTCAAGGTGTCAGTCAGACGTGTGTAGAACATGTCAAGGTGTCAGTCAGACGTGTGTAGAACATGTCATGGTAACCGTCAGACGTGTGTAGAACATGTCACGGTAACCGTCAGACGTGTGTAGAACATGTCACGGTAACCGTCAGACGTGTGTAGAACATGTCATGGTGACCGTCAGATGTGTGTAGAACATGTCAAGGTGTCAGTCAGACGTGTGTAGAACATGTCATGGTAACCGTCAGACGTGTGTAGAACATGTCAAGGTGTCAGTCAGACGTGTGTAGAACATGTCATGGTAACCGTCAGACGTGTGTAGAACATGTCATGGTAACCGTCAGACGTGTGTAGAACATGTCATGGTAACCGTCAGACATGTGTAGAACATGTCATGGTAACCGTCAGACGTGTGTAGAACATGTCATGGTAACCGTCAGACGTGTGTAGAACATGTCATGGTAACCGTCAGACGTGTGTAGAACATGTCATGGTAACCGTCAGACATGTGTAGAACATGTCAAGGTGTCAGTCAGACGTGTGTAGAACATGTCATGGTAACCGTCAGACGTGTGTAGAACATGTCATGGTAACCGTCATGGTAACCGTCAGACGTGTGTAGAACATGTCATGGTAACCGTCAGACGTGTGTAGACTGTCGATGACGCTGCTGCAGGGAGGAAGCGGCGTCCTGCTGCTCACCGTCAGCGGCCAGTTGATGCAGGGCATCCTCCCCTGCAGCCTGAACAGGTGCATGAGGAAGAAGATGAGGAGGGCGATGAGGAACCACAGCGTCACCACCTCGAAGTACTGGAAGGCCGCCCAGCTGGTCCAACCGCGAGCACAGTGGACGCACAGGAAGGCGATGAGGAGGGCGAGCTGGGAGGAAGAACAATCTAGATTATTATTATTATTATTATTATCATCAATAAATCTCATGAACAGAAAACCAACAACGTGTTCGTCTGTCTCTCAATACTTTCCCTCCTTGTCTACTCTAGAGATCATTGGTTCCTACACACACAGATTTTCATTATTGATTAATCTGTCAATTATTGTCTCAATTAATAAATTAGTTGTTTGGTCCAGAAAACAGTGAAAATGTTGATCATTGTTTCCCAGAGAGACTAAAGAAATCAGAAAATATTCACATTTGAGAAGCTGGAATCAGAGAATTTGGACTTTTTCTTCTTAAAAAACGATTAATCAATTAACAAAACAGTTGGTTATTGATTTTGTGTCGACTCATCATCGCAGCTCTAGAAAAGTAAAACCTGCTGACTGCACAGAGCATTTGTTGGGGACTATTTTCAGCGGCGGATGAATCCACGTTTGGTGCTCTAGTGAATATTTCTGGCAGCAGAATCTAATCCGATTATTACTCATCAATCAGTCTCGCTTATTGATTTGTAATATTTCCTGCGGTGATCTAATGACAGCAGCTAAAACATTTGTCTCCCTGATGAAAGCTGAAGTTTGGACTTTCATCGTTTACATCATGTTTCATAAATCTGCTGCGGTGAATATGAACGTTATTGATGTTCCAGCGAGCTGTTTGAACTCTGATGCTGCTGATATGAAATCTACTAAACTCAGCTTCAGCCTGTTGGACCAGAACATGTTTCTACTTCACAAAAAACACCAACAGAGATGACGTGTTGATGTCAGTCCATCATAAATGAAGCTGCTGCTGTTTATCGAGTCATCTGCGAGGTAAAATAAACTCTTTTAGTCTTCACTTTCTGATGTGAAACATGAGCTCAGATACAGTCAACACTGCTAGAAGTGCACTGGTTTATTCTTAGATCCATTAAAGGAAATAAATTAGACATTAGTGTTTCCACTGCTGCAATTAAAAACCCTGAAAGACTGACTCATGGTTGAGCTGCTGATGGTCTGATACGAGCAGAGATGTTTTATAGACAAAACCATTGATCCAGGAGATAATCAAAGATTAATGAACTTGTTAAAGGAATAGTTCAACATTTTAGGTGATAAAGTGTTGTTGGCCACTAGTTGCTCTAAGCAGCTCAAACAGGAAGCTTCAGGTCTGAACAGTGAAGCCAAAGTGGAAGTGACTTCAACCTGCATTCTCTCTACTGGCCAGCAGGAGGCGACTCCACTGCAAGAAGAGGTCTGATTGTATGGACGTCTATGAGAAAATGACCCCCAGTGAACACTTTCCTAATGAGTTTATGGTTTAAATCACTAGTTTCAGTGCAGCATGATGATCATTTTGTAAATTATGGCCCCATATAGAGTAAAACAGACGATAAAGCAGGTTATGCTATGGGGCGTGGCTACCTTGTGATTGACAAGTCGCTACCACGGTGACAACGTTGGTTACGTAACGTAACCATGACGTAGATTCACAGAGTATAGCGTATAGTGATAAAAGACCGTCTACGGAGTCAGCTGCTCAGTTTTTAATGGTAAGTTTATTTTGTTTTTCGCAAGTGAAAATTAGCATTAGCATTAAGTTAACCATGGACTTTAAATGCACCGTGCTAACCCAGCTAGAGTCAGCTCCGCCCTCTCGTCCAAATATGGTCACTTCTGGCTCCAAAAGTCAAAGATGGCGGCGGTCAAACCTCCAAACTCGCGGCTTCGGGTGGCGGTCCACAAACCAACAGGTGACGTCACGGCGACTACGTCCATATTTGTCTTACAGCCTACGGTACGTCCTCATGACTCAAAATGATTAATTATCATAATAGTTGGTGATTAATATAATAGTTGCTAACTGATCGATTGACCGTTGCAGCTCTACATGGAAGTAAACAAAGCAGGATTTAAAAAACTTTGTTAAATCAGCAATAGTTTAACAAGGAAGGAAATATTCAACACTTTGATTGTGTTTAGTGACAATAAACACTGAACGCTACAGGCAGCTGCAGTCACATATATAATATACCTCATTATACTCAAATATCTGCCTATTAATACATCATCAGTGAACATGAACACAGTGATGAACTTTAAAGTTCATTGAAACTCAAAGTAAAATAGTGATAAAGTGTTTATCAGTGTTGCAGATGAACTTTCACACTCTATTATTCACCTGGAATATTTTATTATTTCCTAAATATGATCTTGTTTTAATGTAATAAAAACATGCATTACTTGTTAATAACAACTCTTACGTCATGTTAATAGTGTTTTTTTCACTCTGTTCAACTAAATAAAGTCAGATTAATCATATTTATCAGCTGTTTTACTCTCCTACAGATCGAAGCAGCGGGATTTCTGTCAGATGATCAAACAGGTTAATTATTAAAACTATAGTTCATTTTAACGTCAGACTGAAACCAGGTGGTTTCAGGTGAGCTGCGTGTGTCGGTGTGATCCGTCCCGGTGAGTGATGTGCGGGGCTGGACCGACTCACCATCTGTCCCGCCTTGAGCAGCCCCGGCATGGTGCGGGTGTATCCCGGGTTGAGGCCGCCGTCGGAGCCCACAGCCCGGCTGCTGGTGGTGGTGATGACGGTGTGCGACATGCTGCCGGAGGTTAAACGCTGGATTAATGTTTGAACAAGTTAGAAACTGCAGCAGAGATTTTCCGTCGACTGACTACGTTACAGCACCGCACGGCCGCGTGAACGCCCCTGTCACTTCCGCTGAAAGACTTCACAATAAAAGCCCTGCTGAGCAGCGTCGAATAAAAAAAGATCTTTTTCTTTTTTTAAAATCTAAAACGTCATCATTAAATACTAAATTATGGTCCATGTTAGCATAAAGCTAAGTCAAAACTTTGAGGATAAAGTTTTTGACTCTTTTTACCTCATTATTTAAACTTTTTACGTAAAAATTAATAATAATTACCTCATAATTTTTATTTTTTACCTCATAATTTTGACTTTTTAATCTCATAATTTTGATTTATGTCAATATTTAGACTTTTTCTTAAAATTTTCTGTTTTTCTCATAATTTAGATTTTTTTACCTCATTATTTTGACTTTTTACATTATTGTTTAGATTTTTTTAACCTCATTATTTTTTTTTTTGACTTTTTACATCATTATTTTGATTTTTTTTACCTCATAATTTTGATGCATTATATCAATATTTTGAATTTTCTCATAATTTTGTGTTTTTATCTCATAATTTCTTTTTAGCTCAACATTTTGATTCAATAAGTCCAAATATAGACTTTTCTTCTCATAATTTCTCATATTTTAAATAGTTTTTTGACATTTTATTACATCATTGACTCAGTAATTCAAATTATTGACACACCATCAGCATTTTTTATCACAGACCTTTTTATTGTTTTATTTTACTGGCGGAGACGAGCCTCCATAATCTCACATCATGTTTTCAAACCTACAAATAAAAAACTGCACAGATATTTTTCTTATTTTTTTCACGTTTTCTGGACTTTGTTTTGAAGTGAACATCCTGTATCTCCAAGTCTGGCTGTGGTTCAGAGTTTCACAGCTGACTAGTGTGTGTGTGTGTGTGTGTGTGTGTGTGAGTGTGTGTGTGTGTGTGTGTGTGTGTGTGTGTGTGTGTGTGTGTGTGTGTGTGCAGGAGGTGTGGTCTCTGTCAGGAAACACTGCAGCAGCTGCAGCAGCAGCAGCAGTGCTGAGTCTGAAAGCTTCCAGAGAGCGACAGCGACGTTGAGCATTGTTGGTATTGTCCTCAGTGATGCTACACAGAGCTGCTGTCAGAGAGATTCTCTTCACATGAACACACTGAACACACAGGACAGACTGTTCCAGCAGAGACGCAGCATAAAAGCAGCCTGACAAAAAAAAAATCTCAGCTCACGGTCCAGTGACTTTGTGTTTTCAGAGCTTTCCACCACATCTCATGGCCTTCCTCAGTTGTCATGGAGATGGTTTGGATGTTATCATATTTATATTAAAAGCTTAAGAGAGTCAAAGTTTTATTTTGCAGAGGTTTGTATAAATGATGATATGATTAAGTTACAATAACTACATTTCTGGCTCGATCATACACTAAATGGCCTAAAGTATGTGGACACCCAAACATTTGACTCCGACATGTGATTGCTGAATGCTAAACATAAATAACTCCAACTTGTCTCTGAGAGAAATCTATGATCTAATGTGATTTAAGAAGGATGAAGGAGACTCAACAAGTCATCAGCTTCCTGCTGAACATCTGGAGATTCAAACAGACCTGTCTGATCAGTTTGTAGCCATGACAGCAGCAGGGACGATGTTTCTCTCTGTTCGTCCAGACTGAAATATCTCAACAGCTGTCGGATGGATCATCATGAGATTTGGTTCAGATACTCATGGTCCCCAGAGGATGAATCCTACTAACTTTATTGATCCTCTAATTTTTCCTCCAGCGCCACCATCTGGTCACTGTGAGCATGTTAGCACCGAGCCTCCAGGATCAGCGCCGGGATGTGAAGCCAGTTTGACATAGTGGCCAAACGCTGTAATTAATTACAGCTTCCTGTCACGTGATGCACACAGGCCCAAAAAGCATTTTCACCACTTACACAATCACTGGAAAAGGAGCAGCTGTAAAACGGTGAATTAATGTTTTTGAATGAAATGACTTCTGTCCAATAATAACATTTAGAAAGTCTAAAAGAGCCGCAAGATCAAATTATTTGATCTCATTCAAGTGAAGGAGGAGCCAACAGGAAGTCAGCCGACTCGGCCAGCAGAAGTCTCTACTGAGCATGCTCTGTAGGCCCAACAATCAGGAAGCATGAGGACGCCCCCCGGACACCTGGCGGGCTGTTTGGCTTCATGCACCACTGAGCGACTTTCATAGGAATGAACAGGCGCCATTTTTTAATGCGGCATCCAGCTCTGCTTAATACATCATGCATGTTTAGCTGACCTGCTGCACACCGACTGACAGAGTCTACGCTACGCTAGCTTAGCATTTAATTGGAACTGATTATTTGGTATTTTATCAATAATTACTGCCATAACTGTCTCATTTTATCCAGGAACAATCCTTGGAAATAATTAAGAAAGTGTTATCCACTGTCAATGTGAGCATGTTAGCATTTAGCTCAAGTGTGCAGCCTCTTAGCGCAGCCTCGCTGAGATGCTAGCATAGCCGAAAACATAAACCTCTCTGTCCAGACGTCAAGAAGACAACGTACTTGGTTGTTAGTCCAGATCTGATCTAACCTGACGCACCAGATAGTTTGTTACACAGAACCATCTTTACCCTGCGAGGCAGCGAGAGTCCTCACAGGACGCTAGTTCAGACCTTGATTCATTCTCCGGCTAACTGCTAGCTGCTAGTAACTGTTGATTCACTCATCATCGTCCCAGCATGCAAAGTGCTCCTGGCTGCTCAAACCATGAACATATTGAACTGGATACTGGACTCAAACATGGCGCCCTGATCATTCTTATGACAGTTGCTAAGTGACACATTGAGCCAAAAAAAACAGATTCCAGCTGTAAAGAAATGAGCCAGATGTTGCTCACGTTTCTTGATTGTTGGGCCCACGGAGCATGCTCAGTAGAGACTTCCTGTTCCATTTACTGTTTTACAGCCACTCCAGTGATTGTTTGTGGGGAAAAATGCTCATATGATGGACAGGAAGTTTAACTTACACTGTTTGGCCAGTATGCCAAACTGGTTTTTCATGTCCCAGTGCTGATACTGGGGCTTTAGCTCATGCTTGCAGCCTTGTAGTCGGTCATATGGAAGTCGGATTACGTTCCCACTACACACGTACTAACACCACTTCCTCTAAAGGCTCTGCGCTGCTGTTTTGATGCAACTGCTGTGTTCAGATCTGCCCCAAACAGTCGCAGCGAGCAGAAAAACCACCAGCATCTCTGTGGTTGAGAGAAGGTCAGCGTTATCAGACGTCTTCATATCTCTCTGGAAGGTTTTTGAACACGTCTGGGGGGTTTTTTTTTGCTCATATTTACTGATTAAATCCTATCGGAGCATCTGTTGGTTCCTCTGAAATACAGTGAGTCATCATGCTACATCATGCATGCTGAATATTTGGCCTAAAAACTCTCATTAATAATTCAACCTGCAGCCTCAGAAACACTAAACCTCGAGGAGGAGAAGCAGCAAAAACACAGAATCCCTTAAAAAGAAGAAAAATCATTGTTTGATAAGTGATTAACTGATCAATCAGATTCTCTTCTTTCTTCAGTTTCATTATAAACTGAATATTTGGGGGGTTTTTTGGGGCTGGATTTGTCTTCTTAAAGGTCTCATATAGTTGTTGAACAATAAACAAGTGAAAGTTCATCTTTGCTTTCTTTATCTCAGAACGTGTTCAGGCAGCAGCAGCAGGCCTCTTTCTTTAACAGCTTAATATGTTGCCATGGAGACGTAACAACAGACGTTTCACACTTTGAACCACATCCGCTGGCCACAAAGTGGTTAAACACACACACCAACGGATACACACAAACCCACACACACATACACAGCAGGAACTGAAGCCTGAAATCTTTCAGCAGCTTCTGGACTGAAAGTTGAAGTGGAGCTGGACTGAACCTGTCGGATCAAAACGACCAGCAAACACGCAGGCAGGGAGTTTAAAACCAGTCTGAGGTTCAGCAGGTTGAGACGCAAGCGAGCTGCAGCCAAGCCTCGGCTGCACCGCAGGCCGCCGCCATCACCAAACCACACGGACTTTTTCCTGTTTTCTAAAATGCTCTATTTGAGGCAGGTTTTACAAAACATGAGAGGCAGCTTCCCGGAGACACGGCCCGCTGTTGAGTTAGACACAATCTGATTGGCCGAGTTCAACCTCAAAGGGAGGAAGACCAGAAAAAAAAAAAAAAACAACAAAAAAAAAGACAGATTTTGGGTGAAGAAGTCTGAATGTGATGTTTTCCCAGAGTTCTGTCTCTCAGGCAAACATTCAAAAACTGCTTTCTTTGATTTGATTGGTGGACTCTGACCCCCGACTACAGCAGTAAGCAGCTTCCCCCTACTGGAAACAACATATATAACATGGCCAAAAGTTTGTGGACAGCTGGATTGTCCAACCAAAATGTGTGGAAATATACTGGTACTGGTTCTTCTGGTCTCAGGCTCTCCACCATTGAGCAGCTACATGGTTTCTGCACGTTCACCGAGTTCAATTTAAGACTTTTTAACACCACATAGAATGTAATTTAACACCTGTTTCACCATCATACTGGTCAAAGCACATTGTGAAAATATGATGGATGATCAGCAGTAGGGGAAGAAGTTTGGAGATCTATTAATTCAGAAGAAGAAGAAGAAGAAGAAGAAGAATGCCTTTATTGTCACTGCACATTTCCAGTACAACAAACCGCTCATCAAGGTATAAATAAATAAATATATAATAGAAAGTATAATAGAAAAAGTATAAAAGTAAAAGTTGCAGCAGAGTTTATAATGTTGCACTTGTAATTTGTAAACAACAGATATTATATGTGGACATTTGGGGAATAGTTACTGCACATGAACATGTAAACATGTAAACATGTAAACATGTAAACAGCTGAGCAGTCAGTGATGTGGAGGCTGATGGTTCTGGAGGCTGATGATTCTGGAGGCTGATGGTTCTGGAGGCTGATGGATCTGGAGGCTGATGGTTCTGGGGGCTGATGGTTCTAGAGGCTGATGGTTCTGGAGGCTGATGGTTCTGGGGGCTGATGGTTCTGGAGGCTGATGGATCTGGAGGGTGATGGTTCTGGGGACTGATGGTTCTGGGGGCTGATGGTTCTGGGGGCTGATGGTTCTGGAGGGTGATGGTTCTGGGGGCTGATGGTTCTGGGGGCTGATGGTTCTGGAGGGTGATGGTTCTGGGGGCTGATGGTTCTGGGGGCTGATGGTTCTGGAGGCTGATGGTTCTGGGGGCCGATGGTTCTGGGGGCCGATGGTTCTGGGGGCTGATGGTTCTGGAGGGTGTGTTTGTGCCGGCTCTGCGGAGGCTGTGTGATGTGAAGATGTCATCCAGGCAGGGAGTGGCTGATTACTTCCTGTTCAGTGTTAATGACCGTCTGGAGATCCGTCTGTCGTACCGCGCTGTGATGCAGAGTGTTAGTATCTCTGTCTGGAGCTGTGGTAGGAAGGCACAACAGCTGCGTGGAAGGTTTGTTTTCATGCTGCGTTTCAGTGGTGTTGGTCGTCCGTGTGAGTCCGTCTGGAAACTAATGTTCAGAGAGGAACGGGCCTCACGGTGTCGTCCATTCTCAGTTCCAGGTTGTTTGTAAAAGTATCAATAACAGAGTATTTGATTTGATTTATTGAAGAGGACAGTGTGCAGTATTAAGCATAAATGATGCACCAGAGTTAGCTTGAAGCTAATTTGCATCTGTAGTCCAACAGCACAACAGTCTGGAAGGTTTTGAGGAACCTCTGTCTCCTCACGTTTAGACACACAGTGGCGTCAGCAGCAGGTTTTGTGAGAGAGACACTGGACCTGTCAAGGTTTCCACAGCCCGGTAGTGGACATCATGCCTGGTGTTAACAGAGTTTAGTCTGTTAAGGGGCTCAGAGAGTTGCTGCACCAGAGGAGTCGCAGACACACTCAGGCAAAAATCAGCATCAAAGTTCTGCAGCGCTCCAGGGGTCACTGGTCCAGGATGAACATCTCTGGAGAGCAGCATCAGCATGAAGAGGAGACCTGCTGTTCTCTGAAACGAGGTGGCAGATGACCGAAACACTGGATCAGTGATTCACTCTGGATGAAATACTTAAACACAATATCATACAAAAGCAAAGTGTTTTACAGAGTGAAGAATAAAGACACAACATGAACACAAAACTAATAAAAGCTAAATTAAACATCTTCAGCTTATTTGTAAGAGAAGAACATGTTGGTGCAAACCTCAGTTCAGCAGGATGTTCCAGGTGTTTCCAGTGAATGATGGGAAACATTTGTCCTGTCAGCTGATTGATGAACTGGGAGCTGCTGGGAAATCTGATCTGGAGTCAGACCAGTCAGTGGATGTGAGTCCAGTAAGCAGGTTCAACATATCCAGGATGTCTTCTGGTTCTCTGGCTTCACTGAGCCAGACGTCGTCCGTCCAGAACCAGAACTAACAAACAGCTCAGTCAAATGTTTATAGAGAAAACAATTAATCAATTAATCACTAATGAACGTAATCATTAGCTGCAGTCCTACATCCTTTAGTGGCTGTTCTGCAGCTTTCAGTTGTATCACATGATCTTCATCAGCAGATGTCGTGAAGCTGTAGTTTGTCTTCATGACACAAAGTTTAATATTTACAATGTAAAACTGCTGATAGAAAGTGTTTGTGTAGGTTTTTATTTATAGTTATAAATGACAACGTATATAACTTCAAAAATAGAAAATGTGCATAAACGGCACATTTTATTAAATAAATAAAATGATCAGTGTATAATATACTTTTATTTATTTTACATAAAAAATACAAACTACATATATAAAACTGTCCTTGAAGGCTTCCTGTTCCTATCTGATATTATAACAGGAAGTCCATCAAGTGAGTCATTTTTCCAACAAAACAGCAAAAAAAAAACAAAAACAAACAATCCGTATCTATAAAAGCTGCTTTCATATGAAAACTATAATAACATGAAAAGTCCTGCAGACGTTGATGTTGAAATATTCTCTGTTGTTCCTGAAACAGGAAAGAATCATCAGTCATAGTATTGTCATATATATATATATATATATATATATTTATCATATTAATGGATTATTCAGATGTTTTTCACACCTCGCTCACTGCTGGACGTTCACAGGAGAGTAGATGACGTCTGAAAGGAGAAAGTTTCATATTCTGGTTTTATTATTGACCCTTTGACCTCTGAATCCTTCGACCTTATTCAGATATAAACGTATCACATGTACTGTGTGTTACTACTATATGACATCATCAAGCTTCTCAGAGCAGGAAATCACTGCTAACTGGTCAAAAACATCCTCAGAGCGACACGTTGTTGCTTCTAATTTTAGGACGAGAAGTAAAAGCATCAGATTTCTAAAGTTTCTAAAGTCTGATATTATGATTCTATTATGTATTTTAATTTACTCAACAGGTTACATTTATCTTTTAACCCATGTGAGAGTCTTTGTTTACAGTCTATGGAGGCTGGACGGTGTGTAAAGAACTACAACACGTCATCAAAGTCATCCTCAGAGCAGGAAGTTTTGTTTTTAGTGCTAAACTAACGTTCAGGTCTGATGGACGTCCTGTCAGGACCCTCCAGGTAGATGAAACTCACCTTTATCCTCATGAGACCGTGTGGAGCTTTTAAAACTGGCATGTTGAGCTGTAAAAGGAAAACAAGCTCCGGTTAGAACTGAAGCTCTGCCGGCTGCTGCTCATTACTCAACATGTTTTTTTGGAGAAAATGAGTCAGCTGCTTTGAATATTGTGTAACAGTGAAGAAGAAACCTGAAGAAACCCAGTAACATGCTGGGAGGTTCACTGGTTGTCTGTCAGCTCACATCCAATCAAATCTACTGTCAGTTTATCAGGTCGACTGTGTTAAACTTACAGATGCTGTAAAGTTGCTCATTCATATATCGTTTCATATATTTCATCCATGAAAAACACCAAAACTACAGCCTCCAAAATAAATGCCAACAAAAACTGAACATTATAATCTTTATTGCAGCAATGACTGGTTTATCTGTGTTGCACTTGCAGAAATAATTAAAGTTATATTGAAATAAACTGAGTTGAACTGAATGAAACATGAATCAAAAGCTTCTAGTCTCACATTTCTTCATAAACTATTTAGTTGGGTAGTTTCTAGAGGAGCTGCCAGGTTGGTTTTTTTTAGTATCTTACAGCTCATTCAGGTCAGTCACGTCCACAGTTTCTATCAAACTTGTAACAGCTGAGAGGACTCACAGGAAGTGGAGCAATGCAGCGTGACGTCGCAGTAAACAGGCTGAGACTCAACGTCGCCATCTGCTGGTCGATGATTCTCCACTTCAGGAACAACTTGAGAAGAGACAGAAGACAGATTACAGCTGAGTTTGTTTGTTGTTGTCTCCTCTCTGAGAGGCTCCGTCTCATTGTTGGACGAGTTGATCCAGTTTAACAGGACTGAACCACACAGAGAGGAAAACACACAAACAGCTGCTTGTTTCTGAGACTCTGATCTTTCACTGCAGCTGTGGAGAGTTTGACTCAATCTGGAACCAAAACTCATTGATGCAAAGTGAAGGTTCAGGTTTAAAAACAGTCTCAGGGTTCTGGTTCTGAGCATGCTCAGTCACTGGGACGATTAATGGAACAGATCCATTGTTAGTGTTATTAATTACACCTGTGTTTCACCTGCTTTAACAAGTCAAAATGTCTGCCGTGAACAAACCATGGATGTATTATAAGATACCGATTCAGTCCTGTAGGAACTGCTCGCCTGGCGCTTACGCCAAAAAAGTATCTAGCTTCCGCCCCGTTGCATATGCGCAGTAGTGTTTCCCCCGCTGGCCCCGCCCACAAGCCCGTAGACTTTACATTATGATGACGTCACCGATTTTTAAATCGCTTTTCTCGGCTCGAGGAAAGTTTTACAAACATAAAACCTCCATGGATCAAAAGTTCATAATAGAAAGAGTCATAGCTGACGTTTGCAGTTCGAGGCGTCCTGTCAACAGTTTTACAACAGCCAGTTGTAACTGGCTGCAAGGCAGAGCAGCGGCGGCGGCGGTGGGTTCCAGCTCTTATTATACATCCATGAAACAAACTGAGTCCTCATGAAGTGTGTTTCCATCCACATGTTTTAGTGCAGATTTTCAAATTGAAAAATTGAAAAGTTGAAATATTTGTTTTAAAAGAAAGTGTTTTTAGTGGCTTTTTTTTATCATATTGTGGATTTAAATCTTTTTTCCAGAGTTGAAGTTTGTTTCTGGGGAACAGTGAAGAACAGTCGAGGTGAGTTTTGTTCACATTTTCAGTTTAAACATAAAACAACCAGAACATGAAAAACAATCTCCAAATGTTTTGACGCTTGTCAGCAGCTGAGTGGATAAACGATGACATCATGAATCATGTGACTGAAGAGCTGAAAACATTAGATCTGTGTGGAGCAGTGATGATGAGGAGGAGACTGTAACCTTCCTCACATCGATACATGAAACTAACAGAAACGTCGTATTTCCATCATGTTTCCACATGATTTTCTATCGTTTGAGCTTTGACTGCTGCTGTTTTAATGACGTCACCTCGTCGTTCACTACATTTTCTTTCAGCCAGTTTGTGGAAATTCAGTTAAAGAGGTCGACTTACCTACTTCAATGTTTTCATAAACAGGAGAAACATCTGAGGCTCCAGCTGAGGAGAAACACACAACAACTCCATTAATCTGCTCATTTCACAATAAAAGCGACATTTTTGAAGTTCATGACACAGTTTGAGGAGTTTGGAGAGAAAAACAAACCACATGTTTCCTCTTTGAGCAGGTTTCCTCCTGTAAAACGGGAACAAGATAAGAGAGAAGAGGTGAAAGGTTATCGTCTGTCTTTTGTCGTCACTCTTCCAACATGGCGGCGCTGCCTTTTAAAACTTTTACACACAGTGATCTGACACAGGTAGATCATCATCATCACCCGTATCAGTGTTTTCACACTCAGGAGGCGCCATAAACATTTATAACAACAAAACATCGGACTTTAACGCGAGAGTTCACTGTTCACTGGTCTGGGGTCTGCCAGCCAATAGGAAGAGAGTAAAGTCTCCAGACGTTAGTGGTCAAAATACATTAAAAACAGCTGGATATTATTTCCTGTAGCGTGTTGTTTGCTACTATGAGCCAGTTTTACTAAAAGCTGATTCTCTGGTGTTTCAAGATGTGAAGAATCGACAACTTGAAACAAGTAGTTTATGTTCTGTTCTCTCTTTGTGTCGTCAGTATGAGCAGCTGAGGTTATGAAAGGTTTTACATTGTCAGATTGAGAGTGAGAGTTTTG
The DNA here is from genome assembly GCF_910596095.1 of Thunnus maccoyii. Classification (NCBI taxonomy): domain Eukaryota; kingdom Metazoa; phylum Chordata; class Actinopteri; order Scombriformes; family Scombridae; genus Thunnus; species Thunnus maccoyii. The sequence goes on along the minus strand of NC_056542.1, from coordinate 1,112,844 downwards.
GACGGCACAGACAGACGGATGACGTCCTTACAGCGCCGTCAGATCAGAAAATAAAACATGTTTTGTTGTTTATTTTTAGGACTTGCTGGGTTCTTGAATCAGCAGCTCACCTCTGTGTTTCAGGCGGTAAATGATGAATCCTGTCAGCAGCAGCAGCAGCAGCACGACGAGGCTACAGACAGTCAGACTTATCAGCAGAGTGTTACTGTGTGGAAACCGCCGCTCCGCCACGCCCAGCGCACTCTCCGCCCTGCAGGTGATCACCCGCTGATCCTCCTCCGGGTACGGGACGGAGCTCATCAGCCGGTACTGGCCGGACTCAGAGGTCTGGACCTGATCTTCTGGCAGAGGTGTGGAGGCTGACAGCCAGGTGATGCTGGGGGTCGGGTGGCCCTCCACCTCACACCGCAGCCTGCGGGTGGCGCCGTCCTCCATCACAGAGAGGCTCAGGATCTGCGGCTTCGCTGGGACAAAAGCATCATGGAGAAAGTTTGAAGATAAGATACAACTCAGGATTTTAAGATCTGTGAAATCATTTATTTTTTATGTTTTAAAGTCTTTTTGTTTTGTTTTGTTTCCCACAGAAATGACGGTTTCTGCTGTTTTATTCATAAATTATGATCCACAGTTCAATCTGGAATTAATTCTGGTATTTGAGAAGTTGACATTTGGAGTAAAGAAGGAGAAAAAGAAGTGAAATCCTGCTACTATAGTTTGTTTACGTAGCCTCCGGAGCCGGAGGAAGCTTCCTGAAGCTGACCAATCACAACAGAGTGGGCTCATCAGGAGGCGGGGCTTAAAGAGACAGGAGCTAAAACGGCCTGTTTCAGACAGAGGCTGAACTGAGGGGCTGCATAAAGGACCAGTAGAAGATAAATAAGGAGTTTTTAACTGGAAATCATGCAAAGATATTCCAGTAGAATATAAATGTAGAGCTGGAAATGTGCAGAATACGTCGTCTTTAAACTGATGAGAGTCTTTGGGCTTGTTGGAAATGTTCTTAAAGGCTGATAAAAACATAAATATCAAATAAACAGAGTTATTAGATTGTTTTGTGTTTATTTAGCATCCTTATCTGGACAAAATACTGTTGAGTAGCATCATGTTTGTGTATTTAATTCAGTGTGTTGATGCCGTTTTTGTGATATTGTCTTTGCGTTTTTGCTAATGCACCTGATAGAATATTGGGATGTACAGACATCACTTTGTGACGTATTTAAAGGATAAAATGACCAAGAATCACTGTGAGACAAAGATAAACATGTGGAAACGGAGATGCTGATGACGTCAGAAGGTTCAAAGGTTCAGTGCAGAGCTCCAGTCCTAACCAACCGAAACACAGGAAGTAAATATCCACAAAACACAGGAAGTAAATATCCACAAAACACAGGAAGTAAATATCCACAAAACACAGGAAGTAAATATCCACAAAACACAGGAAGTAAATATCCACAAAACACAGACAAAAACAACATCCAACTATATCCCACAATAAACTCACCTGTAACGGTCAGATGTGTCAGTTTTTGGAAAGCCTCCCACCACTTGTCCAGCTCCACTCGGCAGTAATAAGCACCGTTATCGGTCAGCTGCACCGTCCGGATGAGGAGCGACAGCGCCCCTTGCCGAGGGTCTCCATCCAGGTGAAATCTTAGCCCTGACCCTGAACAGTTTCCGAGTCCTTCCATGGAGTTGTTTTTAAGTGAACATTGGAAAAATGGCTGACCGCCTGACTCTCTGGCCAACCATTTAACTGTGATGGTCCCTGAGTAGTCCTGCTGTCTGGGATGAGTGAAGGAGCAGCCGAGGACGGCGTCTTCTCCTCTCGACACGTTGACCTTCGGAGAGACGACCATGTCCCAGGCGACTGAGAGAGAACCTGAACATCACAACGAAGAGCTCATGGTCATGTTTGGAGTTTAGGCCGATCAGGGCACACATGTGATATTCTTTCCTGTTATAATACATCCATGTTCACACTGTTTAATAACACCCATGTGAAGAATTTTACTTTTTAACTGAGTTTGACCAACTTTTGCTGATAAATTTGTCCAGAAGTTCATTGAAATCTACTGAAATACTGTTTTCAACTAAAAAACGTTTTCACCTACAAACGACCAAAACCTCACTGACTGCTCTGTGCTGCATTAAACCTCAACTAAAGCTGCAGCCAAAGTGTTACGATCGACCTCGTCGGATCACTACGGCCTTCAAGACGAGCGTCACGTGACCGACAGACACAGCCGTCTACTTGTACTGCAGTGAAGTTTCAGTTCCTCCAGGACTATTTTTATGTTGCTGGATTTGTCTGAATTGCTGAATTTTTATAGAACTCAAAATACATTAAACATCAGCACTGACGTGTAATTGTTTCTGTGATCTGCAGGATGGTAGTGATCACATGTGACTCTTCATTGGTAATAGTTTTTAAAAAAATCACATTATTTTCCTTTGATTGCAGTTTTTCCCAATTCCCACAATTTTACCACAAAAAAAGAGACATAAAACATCACAAATTGTATCACAAGTTTTGAGAGAAGCTTCTGGAGGGACTGAAGTTTGAATATCAGCAGAATTTCTTTGTTCTTTCACGTCTGTGAGGTTTCGACAAACTGCGATTTAAACGATGCAAAAATCAAGAGAGAGACAGACTTTCTAACCTCCCAACAAAATATGACATTATATCAATAATCACAATAATATACAGTTGTAGACATTAACCTCAGACCTCCAGCAGCTCTACTCAGGATATCCAGAGAAATATGAGAGGTGTGATGTTTAACAGACAGGAAGGCTCTGATGAAAGATGCTACTGGGTTGCATTATGGGAAATGTAGGATCCAGTGTTTATGGAGTTTGATCCATACTAGGAACTAAAAATCAGGATATGGGAAATGAAATACTAAATAAGTGGAATAGCCCTTTAAATTCCTTTAAGTTCTACTTGTTGCCTTTAAAGTGGAGCAGACCGTCTTTTAGTTGTTAGTCTGTAGTTTGAAAAGCTTATAAATCTAAATAAGCAGCTTTAATATAGTCTAAAGGATCCTCCCTTCACTCGCAGTAGAATAAATCATCTTACCTGTGATGATCACAGACACAATAAGAAGGAAAAACTGAGACATCCTCCAGCTGATCGGCCACAAGCAGCAACACTTCAAATACGGACAAAAATAAACCGTAACGTGCCTCCAGATTCAGGAAGTGTTGTGAAATGTGTCATATGAAACTATGAGCCATGTTCAAAGGCAGAAAAAGAGAAGAAACACACAGTTGTACTGTTTGTTCTACACGTTTTTATTGTAGGTTTTATGTATTTTATCACGTGTGTGTTTAAAGTCTCACTCAGTGACGGAAAGTAACTAAGTATATTTCCCAATGGAGTATTTTTACTTTGTTATATCTGACTGGTTTCACTGGTTTCACTCACTGCAAGACAAAGTAAAGTTTGAATAATACAAAAATGTTGATTTAAACTTTATCTGTTTTACTGTTTTTCTTAAATGCAGACAAACCGGTTTCCTGATAATAAATAAGAAATGAAGGAAATAGAAACAGATTAATGGAAAAAAAACAAAAAACTGATGTGACTGATATTTCTGGAAGCACTGGGTCACACTGAAATGAATCACAAACAAACACATACACACATCCTGGTTGTTTCTCCAGCAGTCTCATCATGGACGTCCGGCTGGTCTGCAGCTTTCTCAGTCTGCTGTTGTCTGCTACAGGAGGTGAGCTGATGAACACACTCAGAAACACTCAGAAACACTCAGAAACACACTCAGAAACACACTCAGACACACACTCAGAAACACACTCAGAAATACTCAGAAACACACTCAGAAACACTCAGACACACACTCAAAAACACACCCAGAAACACACTCAGAAACACTCTCAGAAACACACTCAGAAACACACTCAGAAATACTCAGAAACACACTCAGAAACACTCAGACACACACTCAAAAACACTCAAAAACACACCCAGAAACACACTCAGAAACACACTCAGAAACACTCAGAAACACACTCAGAAACACTCAGAAACACACTCAGAAGCACTCAGAAACACACTCAGAAACACTCAGAAACACACTCAGAAACACTCAGAAACACACTCAGAAGCACTCAGAAACACTCAAAAACAAACCCAGAAACACTCAGAAACACACTCAGAAACACTCAGACACACACTCAAAAACACTCAAAAACACACCCAGAAACACACTCAGAAACACACTCAGAAACACTCAGAAACACACTCAGAAACACTCAGAAACACTCAGAAACACTCAGAAACACACTCAGAAACACTCAGAAACACACTCAAAAACACACTCAGAAACACTCAAAAACAAACCCAGAAACACTCAGAAACACACTCAGAAACACACTCAGAAACACTCAGAAACACATTCAGAAACACTCAAAAACACACCCAGAAACACCCAGAAACACATTCAGAAACACTCAAAAACACACTCAGAAACACTCAGAAACACACTCAGAAATACTCAGAAGCACACTCAGAAACACACTCAGACACACACTCAAAAACACACTCAGAAACACACTCAGAAACACACTCAGAAACACTCAGAGACACACTCAGAAACACTCAGAGACACACTCAGAAACACTCAGAAACACACTCAGAAACACTCAGAAACAGACTCAGAAACACTCAGAAACAGACTCAGAAACACTCAGAAACACACTCAGAAACACTCAGAAACACACTCAGAAACACTCAGAAACACACTCAGAAACACTCAGAAACACACTCAGAAACACTCAGACACACACTCAGAAACACACCCAGAAACACTCAAAAACACTCAGAAACACTCAGAAACACTCAGAAACACACTCAGAAACATGATCTTTTATCATTAAAGTTGTGATATGATTGTATTTTATGTTCCTGTAATTGTTGTGTGACAGACGTGGTTGACAGAAAGGCTTCACTAGTTCAATTTCTTTACTTTAAGTTAAGTGTAGCATTAATAATCAGCATGTAAACGTTTAATAAATGGATTATAAGATTATGATGCAGCTGTCAGCAGATATAAGTGTTTATTAATGGCAAGGCAAGTTTATTTGTGTAGCACATTTCAACAACAAGGAAATTCCAAGTGCTTTACATAGAGCATAAAAGTCATTAAAACAGAATATAAAAGCAACACAAGTAAAAAGACATATAAAAACAATTAAAGTGTTAAATTTGGAAATAAAAAGAAGCTAAAAAGGGAATAAGACAGATAAAACAAGAGAATAAAAGTAACAGTGCAGTGTAAAATATTAACCCTTAATGTGGTTTAATGAAAGGCAGCAAACAGAAAAGTCTTCAGTTGCAATTTAAAGAACTGAGAGTCGCAGCAGATCTACAGTTTTCTGGGAGTTTGTTCAGATATGTGGAGCATAAAAACTGAAAGCTGCTTCTCCATGTTTAGTTTTGACTCTGGGGACAGAAAGCAGACCTGATCCAGACCACCTGAGAGGTCTGGATGGTTCATAATGTAGCAGCAGATCAGAGATGTATTTTGGCCCTAAACCATTTAGTGCTTTATAAACCAACAGTAATATCTTAAAGTCAATTCTTTGACAGACAGGAAGTTAACCAGGAAGTTAATGTATTACATAACAACTATAACTCCTCCTGTGGACACACAGAATTGTTTGCTGCTGTATAAACAGATAATAAATGACAATATAGTAAAATACAGCTGTAAAAATATAAAATATGTCTTCATAGGAGGAGTTAGAATAAATACTGAACATTAATAAACACTTAAAATGTCCTTATATCTGCTTATAAGTACATTATAGTGTGTTATAAACCATTTATTAACTGTTTATATGCTTATTATTGATGACAGATATGAGGACTTAAAGTGAAGTGTTACTGATTTCTTTATAAATAAGCAAATAAAGACAAATAAACACCTTTAAAAGACAGACTTTAGGGTCAGAAAGTGCTTCACAGTAAAAGACAAAACCACAGATATAAAACAAAAAGATAAAAAGAGTTAAAGGAATGTTTGGCAACAGCAATCTGTGAGCAGAAACAGAGGAAAAGTCACATATTTATTATTTTCAATGTATTAAAATATATAATACACAGTATCTTTGTGTCACCTCTAACCTGAACCCAACTCTCCGCCGCCCCCCTGAGGAGGCTTCCTGTACTGCTGAATGTCTGTTACAGACCAGATCCTGTCATTTCCCCCCTGTAATGTTCATCCTGACTGAAGGGAGATTAAAGGATCATTCTGGTGTTTCTCAATATTTTTCTTATTGTCAACAAATCCAACAATGAACTGATCTACTAACACGTATTGTGTGTGTATCAAAGCTGATATACCTGATTCTTCTGCTGTTGTCCAGAAACTATTAAAAACACGTCAGTGAGTCACATCGCTGCACTGGGTGACATGTTCCTTCATCATGAAGAGTTTGGTCACGTTAGTTTGTTTAGAAATGGCTCCAAAGACTAATAACAGCATCATGTTTTCAGTCTCTGGAGAGTAGTTCTGTGTAAGGCAGACGCCACTGAGCATGTGCAGGAACGCTGTTCTGTTTACAGCTTCACCAGTTTGTTGCGCTACAGATCACAACTTCTGGACTTTGTGCTTCATTATAAATTTCTCAAAGAACATCAGTACAGAGTCCTGAGGTTGTGATTCTGTATTAGGGATGTGCAGAGAGCCCAGTATTTGTATTTGTATCTGTATTTGTTGAGGCAGCAAAATTATTTGTATTCGTATTTGTATTCGATTGTATATAATACTGGTAAGAGGCTTAAAAATCCTGTTTTTGTTTTTATTACGCTTTTCATTTTAGAAAATTAAAGTGTTACAATAAGTGTTCATGAATAAACTACCTTATGAAGGAGGTCCCCACACCGGGTCTCTAACTGGAGTCTCCCAGATCATAGACGACTGCGCTGACTACTGAGATAAAACTTTACTCATTGCCTCATTGCAGACAGACCTCTACCTATTTATACACCCATAACACAGAGACAGCACAGCGTGTAACATGTAGAAGAACTTCAAAGGTGATTCTTGCTTTGCACTTTTCATTTATTGCCTATTTTTTTACAACCTAACTTTGTGGAAAGGAGAAGAGGAACAACAGGTTATGGAGAGTCCATTGGGACTTACCCCTGATAGATGTAACAGTGGAGCAGAGGAGATAGACTGAGATAACGATGTAACCGACATGTGAACTGGTATTTGACATGTTTTTTTTCTTCCCAAAAACAAATAATTTTTAAAATATTTGTATGAAACAAATATTTGTATAAAACCCACTATTTGTGCTTTGCCGAATAACGTATTTGTATTCGAGCACATCCCTAGTATACACACAATACTTGTTAGTAGATCATGAGATTTGTTGACAAGAAGAAAAATAACATCGCCAATCAAATTCTTGAAGTAATCATTGATTAGACACCCTGTGTGTCAGCTGTGATATTGAACCATAGATGCTCTCTGCTGCCTCCATCAGGCCTCAGCTCCAGTGATGACGGCTGGTCCATTAACGTGCAGGCGGAGGTACGAGCCATGGAGGGTTACCCGGTGGTGCTGCCCTGCACCTTCAGCCACCCACAGCACTCCCAGCATTCCTCCCTGCAGGTGCTGTGGCGTCTGGGCCACGGAGCGGGCGCCACCATCCTGTACCGCTGCACCAGCCGGCCCGGAGTCCCCACCTGTGAGCCGGGGCCCAAGCAGGACCAGCGCTACCGACTGGAGGGAAACCCGCGGGAGCACGACCTGTCGCTACGCATCAACAGCGCCACCCTGCAGGACAACGGACGCTATTTCTGCCGGGTGGAGGTCCAGGGCCGGGAACACATCAGCTTCGAGGACAAGATGGGAACCAGACTGAGAGTGGAAGGTATGGTTCTACGGAGAGCAAAGGTCAAACAGAAATAAAAGCCACATGTTGGGACGTCCTCTGATGTCTTAGAAGCAACCAAGAAGCACTGGAGACGGATGCACCACCTCTCAAACCACAAATAAATCTTCCAAAGGCTAAGTGTCTGATCAGTCGAGAAAGTAAACTTCCCTTAGAAGGTTCTAGATGTTTGGTGAGGTTGGCGAGCTGCTGTGGCTGCTAGCTAACCAGGAACATGCTAGCTAGTTGGAGATAAGCAGTAGGTGCAAAGTTTTAATTTATCCAACAAGTGCTCTAATTCATTATAAACTGCCTCTTGGTTCCTCACCAGCTCTGTCTCCTAGAAATGAATATATCCCAGTTAAGTTGCATTGCCAAACATCTGCCTGGATTACTTTCACAGGCAACGTTTTTTCTAATGAATGAGGTGCTAAATTTAGATTAGAGTTTGCAGGGAGGCAGCCCATTCAAATACTGACACCTGTCGCGCCCCTTGGTGTCATTTTTCAACATGCAGGGTTGTCTGATACACTTCCATAGATCTCCCACAACACCTGAAATAGACGCCATGAGACCGATGACGTCTATATAAGGTGACATATTTCCTTCTTCAGAGGTGGCAGATTGGCTGGATGGCTACATAGATACATAGATGGCAACAAGTCGAACAGGAATGTTCGCTTCCCATTTCAAACTTCTTTTCAAATGATCATTTTAACCCAAACCAAGTGGATTTTGTGCCTAAGCTTAACCAGACCTTATTGATTAAGTTTCATGGACTGCGGTGATACTGCATGTTGGTAAATGCTCTAATAATGATGTGGATGGGTTTACATTGGAGTTAGTTGAAAGCCCAGTGCGTCTCATACAGATGCTAACCCCTAAATTCGCGTTCCGGCTCTGACGCGGTTGCCGGAGCTGATCGCGGCCACTCTAGTCAATGTATACGATTCCACGGGGCGCGTTTCAGAAGCGTCCCAGAAGCGGCCCCCGAACAAACGCTATCTCCTCCAAGGGCATTAATGATATCGGCTTCAAGCTTTAATAGTTGACTTATGACACTATGCTGAAAAAAAGTTGTTAAAAACTTTGTAATAACTCGAATGGTTTGGATTTTATAAGCCCTGAAAGTTGCAGTGCCACATCACACTCACAATGTAAACCAATGGGGAGGCAATCTATGGGCATGAACTTTGTGTCAAACAGAGGCTGCTGACGTCTAAACTATAAGTCTGACCACTTTCAAACCTGTATCAATGGATTTGCAACATAATTTCTTACTATAATATGATTTTTAATGTAAGATCTGGCCAAAGTCATGGGATTTATGAGGAGATTTCACAAGAAGCGTACTCTAAAATCCTCCTCTCCAACTGCTCCTGGTGATGTCACTCCCTCAGTGCTGTGAAACATTCCGCAATACACACTCATTATAAAATCACAGGAGGAGCAAGAAAAGACTTTAAAACTCACACTCTAATATCTCAAAAACAGTAAAAGATAGAAAACACATGTAAATTCAAGATTTGTAGGTCAAAGTCTCGTGACTCATTTAAAGTTCAAATGAAGTTTGTATCTAAAACTATGTGGAAGCAGTAAATGTTCAAAAAGGTGTGGGTTCGCTCACACTCTCCATTCAAATATATGAGTATTTTTCTGTGTCCAGCTGCAGTTACTTATTGTCTCTACACACCTGACAGTACACATGTCAATCAAACTTTGACCAGGTCATGTGGGTTAAAAGTCTTTCCTTTTCTAAAAATAGACTTGATGAAAATTAGGTTCATTAGGTTAGGAGTTTTCAATTTACTAATTGAAATTCAAGTGAATGGGCCCAAAACTTGCATGATTTTGATGCCACAGGTGTGAGCAAGACAGACATGTCTCACCTTGCAGAAAATTCTCATCCTGTCAATCAAACTTTCAAAATAAAAGCACACCACACTTGTAAGAAATATCCCTCATTTTTAAAAAGCAAAATGATCTGATCCTGACGGACCAGAGTGCGAGGTCCCGACCAACGCTGCTTACAGCTTTAATTTCTCTTATCTTTACTCTTCTTGTTGCTGTTTTTCTTGCTTTTAACTTAATTTTATTCTGAATCATAGTAGCAGCACTTTTAATGTCTTTAATTGTCTTATTGTGTCCCTGTTTCATGTTTTTGTGTTTTCATGCTGCCTTGCTGCAAAAAGACACAAAGATCTGAACTGATACCATTTTAGACCCCCGAACCAGCTGGACAAAAGTTCAAGAGAGACCTTTATTCCATCGACTCCTGTCTCATAACTGACGACACACCCTGCTGCATCTCTTTCATGGATTAGTTTTCATGTGTTTTCAGTGTTTTCCATCATTTACTCGTCAGTTTTCCTTCCTGCTGCAGCTCCTCCAAAGATCCTGGCTCTGTCAGTGGAGGGCAGCGAGCAGGCCGGTTACAGAGCTCTGTGTCGGGTGCAGGGCTCGCCGCTGCCGGACGTCCAGTGGCTCGGCCCCGATGACCTGCTGGAAGGTTCTCTGGTCTCTGGCCCGCTGGCTCAGGAGTCCCCGACTCGCTACCACACCGTCAGCCAGCTGAGAGACGTGGAGCCCGGGCAGCAGTACACCTGCAGTGCCTCCAACCCGCTGGGCAAAGAGCAGGCCACGCTGTACGTCCTGCCCCCCCGACCGCCGCTGTCTGTGGCCGGAGCGTCGCCTCCGCTCCTGCTGCTGCTGTCCGTCGCTCTGGGGGCAAAGGTCATCCTGCTGGTGGGGACGGGGGTGTGGATGGTGCAGGGAGGAGCTCTGCAGGGACTCAGCTGCTGGTGGAAGTAACCTGCTCTGATGATTGGTTTATATTTATATATATTTATCAGACTGGTTAATTATCTGATTATTATTATTACTGTGTGAATGATTAATCACATGATCTAAAAGTTTCAGGAGCTTTTTTGTCCTGAATAAAACCCAATAAAGTCCTGACGTTTTATTATAAACATTTAACTGTTGGTTTCAAAAATATTGTCTTTTGGAATGACCCATGTATGTATAATAAATTATTTCATAATTTCAAATGAGTATAAAGTTTCTTTTGGAGCAGTCATGCTGATATGATTATCGTAACTCCTAGGAGTCTTTAACTTCAATGTTATTTCTATGAAGGTTCCTGTAATTTGGTTCTGATTAACAGGAATGTCCTTGTAATAAAAGCTCCACTTAAATGTAAGTAAATATTAATTCATTATTTATATATTGGTGGTATATTTTCCGTATATGTTGAATTGTTTGTTTGCTTGTAGACAGTTTAAACGTGTTCAGACAGGAAGTGAAGTTTTCGCCTTGTGCCATTCATACAGTTTGATCACTCAGCAGTTTGTGTTCGTGTGTGTTTGTGTTGAGTTCAACCTCCGACTGAAACTCAACAGAAACTCCAGTTCGTCTTCTTTTTGCTTAAAACATCTTAAACTCCTCAGATGCATCTCTGCATCAGTTCATGCCTCTGCAGACTTATTTGCATCTATTCGTATCTTTCCATTGACTTTGAAATTAAATTACACTGAAATTAATGACTTTTAGTGTAAACTGACAATAAAATTGTATCATTTAGAGAAATTTGCTCCAAAACAAGAAACAGCTGCAAAAGGAAAAAACACATTTCTGCAGTTGTCTTCATGTTTGTGGTTCTGTTTTTATATGTTTTGTCCTTTGGGGCCACCGTAGGAAACAGTCTCATTTCTCACAGTGAAATAGATTAAATGAAACCATCAGTAGCATCACACAGTGCACTGAGTCTGCTGCATCTACAAACGGGTTGAACGTCTTTATTTACTATAAAATTCAAGCTGTTGTTGAGTTGAAAAAACAAAAGTGATGAATATCAGATTTCCTCTGACCAATCAAATCCCAGTCACTTTATTTTGCTTTTGAAACAATCAATACATTAATGATTCACACCTGAAGTGGACCTCTGTTTTTGTTTTTATTACGCTTTTCATTTTAGAAAATTAAAGTGTTACAATAAGTGTTCATGAATAAACTACCTTATGAAGGACGACGTCCCCACACCGGGTCTCTAACTGGAGTCTCCCAGATCATAGACGACTGCGCTGACTACTGAGATAAAACTTTACTCATCACCTCATTGCAGACAGACCTCTACCTATTTATACACTCATAACACACAGACAGCACAGCAGGTAACATGTAGAAGAACTTCAAAGGTGATTCTTGCTTTGCACTTTTCATTTATCGCCTATTTTTTACAACCTAACTTTGTGGAAAGGAGAAGAGGAACAACAGGTTATGGAGAGTCTCTTGAGAGCACTTTGCTTGTGTCAGTAGTTCAGCTTTATCTCTGGGGAACACCCCCAACTCCAGGACTGATGTCCAAATTAGGAAATGTGCGTCATGTAGCAGGTGGATGTGACTCCCCTCGTTGAGACCTGCTGATAGACGTCACAGCGGAGCAGAGGAGAGACACTGAGATAGTGATGTAACCGACCTGCTCGCTGGTGGGGTTTTTTTTCTTCCCAAAAACAAATAATTTTATTTGTATTTGTATGAAACAAATATTTGTATAAAACCCACTATTTGTGCTTTGCCAAATAACGTATTTGTATTCGGGCACACCCCTAGCCTTCGGACAACATTTAATCAGACATTTCAACAATATTCCATTAAAATTAGCACATGGCAACTAGAGCACAGTTATAGTTGTAACAGACAAATAAAACTGCTTAGTTAATGTTTAAGAATCATTCTCTCACTACATTTTAAAATAGACCATGAAAACTATTAGCATGACGTCAGAATGAATGACATGTTCAGAAATCAAACATTAAAGCTCGTCACTCTGCCTGATCGTCTACATGGGTAACAGGACGGGGCTTCCGTAGCAGACGGGACGGGCAGCTCGGCAGCAGTCCTTGTCACTCCAGCCAAAGTTCTTACTGGTCTCCAGGCTCATGATAACACACTGGCCGTCCTGCACCGTGCCGGGCTCCCCTTCCTCCCAGTTGGTGCTGTTGACCGGAGCCTGGTCCAGCCAGTACCACTCCCCGGTCAGGGAGCTCCGCCGCATGCCGATCCACGCTTCCTGCAGGCTGTCGTTCTTGGCCTGGATGATTCTGTCGTAGATCTGTTTCTGGAGTTGAGCCGTGGAGAAGCTGACCAGCTCCAGGTTGTTGTCTCTGCAGTACTTCAGAGATTCACGCCAGCCGTCTGCCACTTCTCCGATTTTTACGACTTCTGGAATCAAGACGCAGCCCCTGAAATCTGGCAAAGAGTTCAGACGAAACAGAACAAACTCAAATTAGAGTGCATTTTCCATAAGAAATCAACTACTTGTGAATGTTCAACACGTTCTCACTCCCAACTCGTCACATATCGAAGCTTGGTCAGAACCCCATGGCGTCACTTTTTAACGCACAGTATCACAGTAGTCACTGTTAAAAAATAATTATATTTTATGGTGTGACAACGCGGTGGTTAAGGTCTGGTTAGGTTTAGCCACAAAAACCACTTGGTTAGGGTTAGGGAAAGATCATGGTTTGGGTTAAAATAAAAAAAAATTTAAAAAACAGCAAATTGGTCTCGAACTGTGCTCTGTGCTTTCTGCCAACAACATTACGAGCCATCAACTGACCCGTCCACCTCCTAATGAGAAAGTAAGTCAGCTTATATAGATGTCATGTGAAGTGACTCACTTCAGAAACGTTGATATGATACGTATTGTTGAGATGTTAATATGCTCCGTATTACAGATGTTGAAATGTACATATTCAATGTATCTGTGGTCTGCAGAAACATAGAATGCCAACGTTTTATTCTGGCGACCAGGCTGAAATTTGTCACCTTATTTAGACGTCATCGATCTCATAGCATCTATTTCAGACGTAGTGGGAGCTCAGCAGAAGTCTGTCGGACTACACTGTACGTTAAAAAATGACGCTAAAGGGGAACCCAGTGCATTAAAAAGTATGGAGAGCCCTTTCATTCGAAACCCGACCCAAACCGGGCACCACCTATCCAGTCATCCTGCGCTGCCGCCCAGTGGACAGCACTCGCGACCCTGTCGACAGCACGCGCTGTCCAACTCTACAGCGCGCAATGATCGATTCAACAGCGAGTTGTTAATTCGACAGCGCGTGCTACCCAGCTGATAGCGCCGATTAGACAAATTCGATCGCCTCTCTTAAATCAAAAGTAAGAAGAAACTTTGGAAATAAGCGAAGATCTAAGGCGGGGAAATTGGTATTATTAATATTAATGTGTGCCCTCCGGTCTGTTGGTCAGTTGTACCATCATGGATAATCCCAGAACCTGAAGTTGATCTATGTACACTGAATAATAACAAAAGATAGAAATCAGGAGATATAGTCAAGGAAGTTAAGTCTCATCTGCAACAAAGATGGAGTTCATATTTACAGAGTACAGATGAATCAAAGGATCCAGAGAGTGCAAATGTGGCATTTGGAGTAACCATTCCTTGAATTAAGAATTAAAAACGGTCATATCAGATGTCAGCATTCACAGCAGAGATGTTGGCAATATTAATGTGCACTTTGGTGGATAGAGGACAATAAACTCAGTCATATGCAGTGATTCAGCCACAGCTTTAACTACAATAAGAGAAATCAAATCCAAGTCCAGATCCTGATGTATTGGCCGAGATTTATCAAACATTGCCGTAAAGAAGAGAGTAGCGCTCTTCCTCTTCTTCTGTTGTTTATTGGTGGTTGGCAAACAGCTTTTAGGTGCATTACCGTCATCTTTTGGACTGGAGTGTTGTCCTCCATATAAATAAATGATGTCAACATATTGCTTTGCCGTTAGTTAACTTTAGCCTCGATTAACCTCACAGTGAAATGAGAGCATCCTCCACACACTCGTTTATAAAGGCGGCTGCTGTCTTTTTGCAACTCGATCTCATTTCAGCCAATGACACGATAAGTTTTAACTTTATTTAGGAGATTTTGGGTAACGCTGCATAACTGACAGAATTCGCTCTTTGTTTGGGCGCTATGGTTACCGTTATGTACAGCTGTTGTGTCATTGTGACTGGCAACCAGTGACTCTGCAGTGGGGCGTAGCTGTCTAGTAACATCATGATGACTGATGGGATGGAGCACATGCTATTGGGTTTTGTTTCAAATTAGCCTATAAAATGTGTAATGTTTGTAAATCGCCAAACTGATCCCAAACCAGCCCAAGTTTTGTTCACCCACCCAAACCAATTTTGACCCGTACAATCAAAATAAAAAAAGCCCAATTAGGCGGGAACCTGCCCAGTCTGTCAACACTGCTCATGTTCATGACGCAGCTCCTTACCTGGGGTGTTGCTGATGATGGGTGCCGGGTTCCCAAACAGAGCGTTTCCCTTCATTCCCAGAAAGTAGACAGCCATTTTGGAGGAATCGTGCCAGATGATGCTCTTTCCCGTTGCCAGAGTAACGCGCGTTGAGACGAACTCTGTCCCTTTCAGCATTTGCCACTCTGGACTCTCCAGAGGAAGACTTCTAACATGAACCCCGTCAGTGAAATCTTTGTGGACCACGATCACAGCAAAGTTCTGCATGTTGGGAATGAAATTGACCACATAGCAAGAGGCAAAGTCTGTCTCTGGGATCAGAGGTAGGAGCAAGCTGGGACGGTAGAGAACGGCGGTACCAGAGGTCTCCACCAGCGGTGAGTCCAGGTTGAAGGGATCTACTTTGTAGGATTGTTTCTCTGACAGAAGTACAAATGTTTCAGCTTCAGCATCCTTGGCCAGCACAGGAGGAATGAAGAACTTGAGCTTCTTCTCTTTGGCTGGCGGCAGCAGGGTGTACAGCATCCTGCAGGAGCAGTTGTGCCGCATGGCGCAAGTATGACCGAAGAGGACCGCCGCCGGCTGGTCGGTTTTCACAGCTCGCAACGCCACCTCTGCATTTAATGAGATCTGAATGCTCTGGTAGGGCTGAAGAGGAACTTCATCCAGTTTACCTTCAACAGTTACCTTGTTCTGTTGGTCTGCATTGACGACAATGAGTCTGAATGGACCTCTTTCAGTTACAGAAGTCGTGACTATGTCCGCAGGGTCAGTGGTTCCTTGGATTGTGGGTATTGGTGGGATGAAGTACTCTGTCCCCAGTTTGTCAGTAGGTATAACCAGAGCAGTTTGAACACTGTTGCTCTTAAGGCTGATGGCATGGACAGTGATATCTTTGGTGCTGGTAATTTGGAGAGTATTGTTGGAGATTTCATTCTTTTTGAGCTCCAGTCTTGCATCAAGCAAGAAATCCTGAGTCTCTCCAGCACCCAGTGTACGTGTTGTTGTATGGTAGATGTACTGTGTGATGGTGACCTGGGTGTTGTCATACAAGGCAGTGATATAGACCTGGTTTTTGTGTGGAGCAGGATGATAGTAGGCGATGTTCTCCGGAAAAGCGACAATGAAATTCAGGCCAGTGCTGTTTTCAGGTACAGTGGCCATGCATTCTGGAAAAGGAAAAAAGAATCTGCTGAGATCTCAAACACATGGTCATATTTTTCATTTAAAAAAGAAACAACTACCACAGCTTGAGGCTGAAGCCAATGCAGAAATACCTTGAAGCACCACTGGAGGCCATGAGATGCTACAACTGGCTCCCATTCAAAAAGCCTCAACTTCTCTCTAGAAATACTAAATCAATCTTTTTTCCAACAAGTTGTTCTGGTCTCAATAAGTGTGCGTTTGGTCATTTTGGAAATTATTGCTGTGTTAATAAGATGTGAAGACTTATAGTAGCTTTGATGTCTGCCGTGTGGGTGTTGACTGAGCGCTCACACTGAGTCAGACTATTGTGTCAATATTTCACTAAGTTTAATGTTACTTGATTATGATACAATTTAGCTGAAGCAGCTTTTTGTCCAAGGTTTGATTCCAGAGCATGAAAGGCAACACCTCACACTACAAAAGCTGCAACTTTGAGCTTCAAACCAACTCCAACAAAACCAACAGGTGATGTCACACCTCGCTACGTCCATCTTTATATACAGTGTGTGGTGTCTGCTCAGCTTTAAGCATTTGAACAAATGACTGATGCTGACAATTTCCTGTCGAGGGCAGAATCTTACCTGGGTTCAGTGCAGCCAGCAGCAGGAAGAGGAGCAACACAGGATACATGTCGACCACAGGATCGATGACGAATGTTTTTAGACCTGGAGTCTCTGGAGTGGCACCTGAAATGAATTATCTGTGCTTAAAACAAGTCCAGGTGTGGATGTCAGTCAGACATTTTAGCAGGTTTGCATTGTTCTGATAGTTGTTTTCAGGGTCACAGTTTAGATAGATCTGAGTATCGTCTGCGTAAAAATGGAAATTGATATTATGTCTGCATATGAGGTAGCCTGGAGGGAGCATGTAAATGGAAAAGAGGATTGGACCTAGCACCGCGCCTTTGGTCACCCTGCAGTGAAAACCCGTTGTAGCTGACCTAGAATCAGGGATACCAGTACAGAAGCATCTGTCCTTTAGGTAGGACCTGAACCATTTCAAGGCAGTACCACTGATACCAACCCAGTTTTCAAGACGGTCTGAGAGGATATCATGGTCAGCGGTATTGAATGCTGCGCTTAGGTCCAGGAGAACAAGTATGGATTTATGGCCAGCATCAGCCGACAGCAATGAGTCATTAATGACTGTGAGAAAAGCAGTTTCAGTACTATTGTTTTTTCTAAAACCAGACTGGAATTTCTCAAAAATATTATTTTCATGAATAAAAGTGAGCAGTTGATCTTCTACGATCATTTCTAAAACCTCGAGAGCTTAGAAATAGGCCTCGAATTGTTAAAATCAGAAGGATCAAGAGACGGCTTTTTTTAAAAAGTGGTTGAACGAGGGCAGGAAGAGATCCTGTCAACAGAGAGCACTTAAAAATTTGCAGAATAGAGGCGTAAACTCTAGTAAAAATGTTGTTTAAAAAATTTTACAGGAAGAATCTCTGAAGGACAAGTTGAGGGTTTAATTTTCATTATCATATCAGACAGTGAGGATGGAGAAATTGGATTGAAAGAGCAGACCGCAACTGTAATTAGAGAAATGCAAATGCATTATTTGAGGAAAGTATTGTACTAAAGTACAGTTCTGAGGTACTTGTACTTTACTTGAGTATTTCCATGTGATGCTACTTTCTACATTTCAGAGGGAAATATTGTACTTTCTACTCCACTACATTTATTTGACAGCTTTAGTTACTTTTCAGATGAAGATTTGACACAATGGATAATATAACAAGCTTTTAAAATACAACACATTGTTAAAGATGAAACCAGTGGTTTCCAACCTTTTTGTCTTTTGACGTCTTACAAAAAGCAGTGTGTAGTCGGGGTCACATTTCACATGTCTATGAGTTGTTAACAGCTCCACCAAATAGTGATTTTTCCCTCTAAACTTCTCACATGCTTTCATTTCAATAAATGTTCAAATGATCCAATATTTCAGCAAAAATCAAAGATTAGAGAAAAAGTCCAAAAACTGAAAACAGATTTGTGTATCAGAACTTTGTTTTTTCTTCTTTCCTCTCCCATTAATCATCTCACCACCCCTCAGATTTATCTGCTGACCCTTTGGAGGGGCCCGACCCCTAGGTTGGGAACCACTGGACTAAACTAGCTAACTGTATATAAAGTAGTGTAAACTAGCTCCACCTCCAGCAGCTACAACAGTAACATGCTGCTCTAACACTGATGCTTCACTATTAATAATCTAATGATGTCATATATAATAATATATCAGTCAGAGGGACCAAACCACTACTTTTACTGCAATACTTTAACTACATCAAGCTCATAATACTTATGTACTTTTACTGCAATACTTTAACTACATCAAGCTCATAATACTTATGTACTTTTACTGCAATACTTTAACTACATCAAGCTCATAATACTTATGTACTTTTACTGTAGTAGGATTTTTCATGCAGGACTTTTACTTGTAATGGAGTATTTTTACATTGCTGTGTTGTATTTTTACTGAAGTAAAGGATCTGAGTTCTTCTTCTACTGCTGGATGTTTTACTGTTTCTGTTTTCAAAGTGTAAAGTTTTAATTCACCACAACTAACTGTTATATTTTAATTGAGCTGTTGGCCTCCAGCCAGCAACTACAGATGGAAAAGAGCTTGTAGCTCTACCTGGGATAATAAATGTATTGTGCGTTGTCCCTATTAATTTATTTTATTTATTTATTTATTGTTTATTTATCATGAATTTAACTCTGTCATCATGCAGCCTCGACCTGCTTCAGAAAGCTTGATAATTTTGTTTATGCACTCATACACACTTTATTTCTCACTTTAAATTGAAATTTTTAATTATTGTTTGACAACTGAAGTCAGAGCTGAAATGTGTTCAGCTGCAGTTCCTCTGATGTCCACTAGATGCTGCTCTGAGATAGTTAATGTGAAAACCTCAGATTTCCTCCACAAATACAGTTTTTACACAAGTTCAACAGTCAAAATCATTAACTAATTCAGTTCATTAGTCAAAATAATTGTGTATTGAAACTCTTATTAATTTCGGCTCTTTACAGAAAGTCACATGTGGATTTTTGCACCAAAATATAAAAGTTGTTTGTCTGCATAAAACAAGGTGATCTGTCCCAATTTTAAAAATGCAGAGAAACAGAGATTGTTACACAGAACACTATTACATTATTATATTATATACTTCTATTCCATTAAAAAATCATGTTGGGGGATTTCCAAAAGTCTAATTTGCTCGTGACGTGTTTTATCCCAACAAATCCTCTTACATAACTATTTCCTGTTTTATATTTCATATTTTCTTGTTTGGAGGTAAATCTGAGTCCTACCTGCTCGTCACTCGTCAGCAGCCGATATGTTGTGTTTTCCTGAATTTTCCTCGTCTCTCCTTGAAATATGGAAACAAAGATTTGTCAGTCAAACTCTGAGCTATTTGTTAGATATTTGCATAAGATGCATATGAGTGTGTGTCCGAGGGCCACGTTACAGCTCTGTGTGGTGATAACACAAGTACAACTAGTGAAACTATTTAAGTTCCTCCACATATTGTTCTCTTCTCTCTGCAGAATGATGTATGTGCAGTTTGTTTTCACCTTCATCTGCTGACGGAGGAAAGTTTCTCTGAACTCACCTGGTCGTACCTGCAGGATTTATGACATCACAGCTAGTTTTGAGCCAATCGTGGTCCAGTATTCACAAGCGTGATGTAGAAACCTGAAGTCTAAAGCACTGAGAATGGACTTTACAAATCATCAAATCAAATCAAGTTTATTTATAAAGCACATTTAAAAACAACCACAGTTGACCAAAGTGCTGTACAATTAAAAGAACATGACAAGGTAACATCAAAACAAAAAAACAAGAGCAAATACAGAACAAATAATAGAAAAACACAAGGCTGAAAGGACACTCAAAGGCCCGAGAGAACATGTGAGTCTTCCACAGAAGGGGAAGACTTAATTCCAAAAGGTAAACTGTTCCAAAGTTTTGGGGCAAACGCACGGTCACCCCTCAGCCTCGATGGAGGGACAGCGAGGAGCAGCTGGTCTGAGGATCTGAGAGATCTGGTGTTGTGAAGGGGGGCAGAGGAGCTCCGTGTAGAGCCTTAAAAACAAATAAAAGGACCTTAAACTCAGTCCGATACTTGACTGGTAACCAATGCAGGGAGGCCAGTATAGGTGTGATGCTGTCTCTCTTCCTTGTACCACTTATTAGCCGAGCAGCAGCGTTCTGCACTAGGTGCAAGCGAGACAGGGAAGACTGGCTAACACCCAGATAAAAGACGTCACAGTAGTCCAGACGAGAGGAAATCAAAGCATTTGTGTCTTCAAATCATGGAATGAGAGGAGCGGTTTTAGTTTGGCGATGTTTCGTAGCAATAACAGCCTTTGACAACAGAGTTCATTTGTTTGTCAAATTTTAGAGCTGGAAGAAGTATTCCAGCAGGAAAACTTAAATAAACAATATTTACATATTCAGAGAAACACATATTATTATTGTTCAGAGCTGCAGGTTGGTTGTTTTGTTGTTTCTGATCTGGTTTCAGTTTGAAAGTCAAATCAGTTCGAGCTTCACAAACGACGACTTCATGTTCTTGTTTTATTAAATGATGCAAAAATACAAGTATGGTAAGAAATGAGGCTCAAGATATGAACATATAGTAGAAAGACAATCATAAAGTTGTAAAAGGAACACTGGAAGTGTAAGCTGTAGTTAGTAGTAGTTTATATGTACGTCTTTATTATTTATTGTTTGATTTGAGTGATTTTATTAATGATAGTTTAGGTGTTTATTGAGTTGTTTGTTTGTAGCTTGATGTCAGCACCAAGAACATTCTGTAAATCTTCCACTTTATCATGTGATAATTGACATTTTTAGTATTTGTATGTTATTATTTGTTTACTTGCACATTTGTTTGTTTGCACATTAATAGTACACATAAAAAATGCACTTTTACCTCCAAATACTCACTCAGGTAAACATGAATTCAGAGTGAACAAATGCTTGTGCAGGAGAGGTAAGAAGCTCAATGCTGAATAGATTATTATTATTATTATTATTATTATTATTATTATTATTATTATTATTATTATATTCATAATACACTTTATTCATACAGCAGTTTTTAAAACAAAGGTACAGAGTGCTTTAAAACATTTCAGAACTGCAATGAGGCAAATAAAATCACACAACTAAAAAAAATATTTTAAAATGCAATATAATATCCAATTGTAATATAAGATAATAAAAAACAACAATAATAATAATAAATCAGATAAGAGATGTTGGACATAAAACAGTGTCCTGGCATTAATAAAGTTTTTTTTTAAGAAAGGTTTTGAGAAGTGATTTAACAGATGTTACCTGTAATTTTTTCATAATGTCAAACTAAACTAAAATAATAAGCAAAGATATATATGAATATAAAACATGATATTATATATACATATATATATATATATATATATATATATATATATATATAGACTATAATCCCTCTGCAGAGCAAACGGCAGACTTGTTACTTCTTGTGGCTGAAAGATTTTTTGTTTCTCCAGTTAAACACAAGATGCCGCTACAGACACGCAGCCGGTAATATCAGAACTTCAAACCTGAAAATTACTGGTTGTGTTGTTATTATTTGTTTTCATCAAAATAATCAGTTAACAAGAGAGTATGAAGCTGCTGTTGTGACTTATTCTGTGTATCTCCTGCACACTCTGTGGCCAAAAGTATGAAGACTGAACACTCTGTTCATGTCCACATACTTTTGGCCACGTAGCGTTGAGGACCAGCTGTTCTCAGATCGTCCACAAGGAGGCGACTTCCCTCAGTCTGAGCCCCAGTAATCAACCGTCTCATTACAACACACACACACACACACACACACACACACACACTCATGCACACACACACACACACACACACACACATGCACACACACACACACACACACACACACACACACACACACTCACAAGTCTGTTTGTTGTTGTTGTTGTTGTGTAACTGTTATCTAACGCAACACTTTCAACAAAATAGAACACTGAAGAAAGACTGAGAGTGTTTATCTGGTAATTCTGTCTTTCTTAGGACTCAGAGGAGGTTTAGACTTCAGAAAGGGACGATATTTACAGGGAGTGGCAACTTTTTTATAAAGTGGGACATTTTTAGAAAGCCGGACATTTTTAGAAAGTGGCAACTTTTTTATAAAGTGGGACATTTTTAGAAAGTGAGGACATTTTCAGAAAGCGACAACTTTTTTATAAAGTGGGACATTTTTAGAAAGTGAGGACATTTTTAGAAAGCCGGACATTTTCAGAAAGCGACAACTTTTTTATAAAGTGGGACATTTTTATAAAGTGGGACATTTTTAGAGAGTGGGACATTTTTAGAAAGTGACAACTTTTTTAGAAAGTGGGACATTTTTATAAAGTGGGACATTTTTAGAAAGTGAGGACATTTTTAGAAAGCCGGACATTTTCAGAAAGCGACAACTTTTTTATAAAGTGGGACATTTTTGTAAAGTGGGACATTTTTAGAGAGTGGGACATTTTTAGAAAGTGGCAACTTTTTTATAAAGTGGGACATTTTTATAAAGTGGGACATTTTTAGAGAGTGGGACATTTTTAGAAAGTGACAACTTTTTTAGAAAGTGGGACATTTTTAGAAAGTGGCAACTTTTTTATAATGTGGGACATTTTTAGAGAGTGGCAATTTTTTTCTAAAGTGGGACATTTTTAGAAAGTGGGACATTTTTAGAAAGTGAGGACATTTTTAGAAAGTGAGGACATTTTTATAAAGTGGCAACTTTTTTATAAAGTGGGACATTTTTATGATGTGGGACATTTTTATAAAGTGGGACATTTTTAGAAAGCCGGACATTTTCGGAAAGTGACAACTTTTTTAGAAAGTGGCAACTTTTTTATAAAGTGGGACATTTTTAGAAAGTGGGACATTTTTAGAAAGTGAGGACATTTTTATAAAGTGGGACATTTTTATAAAGTGGGACATTTTTTAGAAAGCCGGACATTTTTAGAAAGTGAGGACATTTTTAGAAAGTGAGGACTTTTTTATAAAGTGGGACATTTTTATAAAGTGGGACATTTTTAGAAAGTGAGGACTTTTTTATAAAGTGGGACATTTTTATAAAGTGGGACATTTTTTAGAAAGCCGGACATTTTTAGAAAGTGGCAACTTTTTTATAAAGTGGCAACTTTTTTATAAAGTGGGACATTTTTAGAAAGTGAGGACATTTTTAGAAAGTGGGACATTTTTATAAAGTGGGACATTTTTAGAAAGTGGCAACTTTTTTATAAAGTGGCAACTTTTTTATAAAGTGGGACATTTTTAGAGAGTGACAACTTTTTTATAAAGTGGGACATTTTTAGAAAGTGACAACTTTTTTATAAAGTGGGACATTTTTAGAAAGTGGCAACTTTTTTATAAAGTGGGACATTTTTAGAAAGTGACAACTTTTTTATAAAGTGGGACATTTTTAGAAAGTGGCAACTTTTTTATAAAGTGGGACATTTTTAGAGAGTGACAACTTTTTTATAAAGTGGGACATTTTTAGAAAGTGGCAACTTTTTTCTAAAGTGGGACATTTTTAGAAAGTGGCAACTTTTTTATAAAGTGGGACATTTTTAGAAAGTGGCTACTTTTTTATAATGTGGGACATTTTTAGAGAGTGGCAATTTTTTTCTAAAGTGGGACATTTTTAGAAAGTGGCAACTTTTTTATAAAGTGGGACATTTATAGAAAGTGGCTACTTTTTTATAATGTGGGACATTTTTAGAGAGTGGCAATTTTTTTCTAAAGTGGGACATTTTTAGAAAGTGACAACTTTTTTATAAAGTGGGACATTTTTAGAAAGTGGCTACTTTTTTATAATGTGGGACATTTTTAGAGAGTGGCAATTTTTTTCTAAAGTGGGACATTTTTAGAAAGTGGCAACTTTTTTATAAAGTGGGACATTTATAGAGAGTGGGACATTTTTATAAAGTGGGACATTTTTAGAAAGCCGGACATTTTTAGAAAGTGAGGACATTTTTAGAAAGTGAGGACTTTTTTATAAAGTGGGACATTTTTATAAAGTGGGACATTTTTTAGAAAGCCGGACATTTTTAGAAAGTGAGGACATTTTTATAAAGTGGGACATTTTTATAAAGTGGGACATTTTTTAGAAAGCCGGACATTTTTAGAAAGTGAGGACATTTTTAGAAAGTGAGGACTTTTTTATAAAGTGGGACATTTTTATAAAGTGGGACATTTTTAGAAAGTGAGGACTTTTTTATAAAGTGGGACATTTTTATAAAGTGGGACATTTTTTAGAAAGCCGGACATTTTTAGAAAGTGGCAACTTTTTTATAAAGTGGCAACTTTTTTATAAAGTGGGACATTTTTAGAAAGTGAGGACATTTTTAGAAAGTGGGACATTTTTATAAAGTGGGACATTTTTAGAAAGTGGCAACTTTTTTATAAAGTGGGACATTTTTAGAAAGTGGCAACTTTTTTATAAAGTGGGACATTTTTAGAAAGTGAGGAAATTTTTATAAAGTGGGACATTTTTAGAAAGTGGCAACTTTTTTATAAAGTGGGACATTTTTAGAAAGTGGCAACTTTTTGTATAAAGTGGTAATTTTTTTAGAAAGTGAGGACATTTTTGGAAACAACGACTATTCAGGGTATTTTTGGGAAGAGATTTTGGGAAAGTGGGGACATTTTTAGAAAGTGTATAGTGGATCCATTATACACCTTATTGACCTAAAAATTCCTCATGTTTCAAAATATGAGGAATTTATGGGTAATTTTGGGAAAGTGGGGACATTTTTAAAAATGTGAGGACATTTTTGGGAAGTGATGACATTTATAGACAGTGAGGGCATTTTGGGAAAGTGAAGAGATGTTTTGGAAAGTGAAGACACTTTGGACATTTTTGGGAGATGAGGACATGTTTGCAAAGTGGAGACATCAGAGGGTTCAGACTTAGTTTTATGGTTTCAGGCTGGACGTTTGGACGTGTATTATATCACTGACGGTCCTCATAAGTAAAGAACTACAAATGTGTGTGTGAGAGATTAATGTCCTCACACACTGATGCACGTGCATGAATGTCTATATATATATATATATATATATATATATATATATATATATACTGGATGATGTGTGTGTGTGTGTGTGTGTGTGTGTGTGTGTGTGTGTGTGTGTGTGTGTGTTTCTGTCTTTAATCCTCAATCTGGCTCTAGATTACATTTTGCTGGAAATCTCAAATAATGACATCACTGTCTAGATGTGGCTCCGCCCTCCTGATGACATCACACATTATGAGGACAGACGGAGGAGCGCGCACACACACACACACACACACACACACACACACACACACACTCTTAATCTCTAATAACTCCGACCGACAGCAGCGACATGGCCACATTCGTCTCAGTGAGTAAACAAATTTTATTTTAAATCATTCATTCAGTCATTTTGTAAAATATTTGTGTGTTTTATTCTGATTGAAACCTTTGTTACTTTAAATAAATGTTCTCTTGATGTGACTCAGAGACGCAGCAGAGAGGAGACGATCCGTCGTCATGTTAATGTTTCCATCATTAGTGTTTTCTTGATGTCACATTAAATCAGTTTACCAGCTTTTAAGCCTCATTGATATGGATATATATTATAGATCAGAGGTGGACACAAAAACAGCAACGCCTGTAAAATATAAAACAGACCAATGATCAGTTGTAAATTATTTTATTTTGTCTCATAAACAGATTAAAACAGACAAACCTAAAATGATGTTTGGTAAAGTTGTTAAAGTGACACCAGTATCTTTATATTGGTCCAATTTATCAATCAATCATAAACTTCACTTGTACAGCAGCTTTTATACACGTTAATGGTCCTAAAGTGCTTTACAGATGACATACAAGCCGATAATAAACAACATATTAATATAAACAGTAAAAACAATTTGAGACATAAACAATAAAGTAGATTTATTTTAAATAAAATAATAGTAAGTAAAAATAAAAACTAGATAAAACAGATTTTCAAATGTACTTTAACAATAAAACGTCTCTGAAGCAATAAAAGATAAATAAAAATAAGACAATCAAGTAAAAACCAACAGAAACAGATGAATAATAAAATCAAATAAATACTCGTCATAAAACATTTTAATAAAACTAGGTTAATCTTTTTTCCTGAAACAGACATTTAGATAATCGCAGGAAACTAAAACTCTCCACTGTGACACAGAAAGATCAAAATAACAACAACAATAACAAAATATATTTGAAAAACAATCATAAATATATCTCTCTATATATATTATGTTTATGTATTTATTCATGCATATTGTGTGGAATATAATCAGTTCAGTTCACTTTATTAAATAACACTTTATTCAGTAACTATTTCAGTTACAGAGCATTTTTAAGGTGTATTAATTTTTAACAGTGTATAAAAAGGGAAACGTTGAACAGAAAACATGAAAAAGAAAAGATGGAAACAATTTGTTGTTGTTTGAAATTAACAGTGATTAACAAATAGAGAAGAGAAAATAACTATTATTTCTCTTCATCATAACAAAAAATGTACATTAATAAGTGTAAAGTAACCATAAATACTTCCAGTAGTAAAAAAACATACAGTATACACTTGTACTATTCAATTTAGCCTGTACGGTGTCATTTATATTTAAAAAAAAAAAACAGTTATAAATGTAAATATTGTTCAATAATTCACTGAACTCTGCAAACAGACATAACATCTGTTCTGTAATATAATTAACAAACCAGCAGTACATTTATAACATCAAAACACAATTTAAAGTCAATTTCACTTATATATTTGCAAGAAATTGAGTATTAATTTGGTTGAAGAAGCTTCTAAAAAACCAATAATTGAATATTATTATGATTGGAATAGATTTATATTGGGGTTTGAGTCTCATCGCAGCGTTTCTGTGTCAGCTGCAGTCGGAGGACGTCGAGGTCTAATTAAAGCAGAAGTAGGTCTGTGTTCTATTTAGACTGAAGCTCCTCTGAGATTCTGCTGACAGGAAACTCAACATCACATCACACGTGTCTGAATAATAAATCTGTCCTGGATTCTTCACGTCGTTCCTGCTCCTCGCTGGGTTTCAGTTTCAGTTCCATCTTTTACAGGCAGCCACTGCTTTCACTTCATCTCGGTGAAAATCAGCTCGTAGCTCGAGACTGAAACTCGCTGCAGAGAGAATCCGGTTCAGTTAGACTGAAAACCACAAGATACAAACATGTTCACGATGAAATTGTGCATCTAATCATCACTTCAAGTAACAATAATAATTAATTTTAATGTCCTGTATTTATTTCTAAATACATGTATCTCTGCAACACCATTCAAGTAACGTCTTAATAAACTTGTTTTATACATTTATAAGTTGTATTTTCTTTGTGTTTGTTTTAGTCTGTGATTAAAAAAACTACAGCGTCAGTCAGCGAAGTCAGACATGAGCCCCCTTGTGGACGTTTGTGGAATCAATTCTGGATATTTATGTCATGGATGAATTATAAGAGCTGGATACCAGACATTCAGTCCTGTAGGAACTGCTCGCCTGGCACATTCGCCAAAAAGGTTTCTAGCTTCCGAGTTTGCTTCCACGTTGTGCGCCCCACTGAATATGCGTAGTAGTGTTTCCCCCGCTGGCCCCGCCCACAAGTTCCTGCTCGGCCCATAGACTTTACATTGCGATGACGTCACGGATTTTTAAATCACTTTTCTCGGCTCGAGGAAAGTTTTACAAACATAAAACCTCCATGGATCAAAAGTTCATAACAGAAAGAGTGATCATTGACGTTGTCTGCAGTTCGAGGCGTCCTGTCAACAGTTTTACAGGCGTCTCTTTTACAGTGGTGGTCTATGGGGGAAATCCTTTTTGGGGGTGGGATCCGCAGGGGGATTTTTTGCTGCAATACCGCGAGTGGCCACTGGGAAAAACTGGCTGCAAGGCAATTGGCTGCGGCGCCCTATCCAGCTGTTATTACACATCCATGATTTATGTTCATCCTGAGACTAAAAAGAACACGTCTCTCCGTTTTCATCTGAGAGTTTAGTTTTTTTGGCGTGTAATGAACATTACAGCCTGATGGGTGGACTAGACTGGACTTCAAGTCCCTTTAAAGACCAAAATAAATCCAGTCTGCAACCTGGAACATGTAAATAACCATCAATCATTTGCTGAAACATCCATCAAAGCCATAAACTGTCAATAAAACCTTCTTCCTCTGTGTTTATACTTCAGTTTGCGACGTGTCACCACTGTCCCGTCGTGTCATCACGGCGTGGTCTGATCTACAGAGACTCTCTGTCGGCTCTGTCCAGGAACCTGAGGGGTCCCGGGTGTCCCCACCGGCCCCCCGGCCCCCAGCTGCAGGGCCTCTGCCTCCACAACAGACACCACTGCAGACTCAACAGGTAAACACACCTGTACCTGTAACACACACATATCTGATTGAAACACACCAACACGACCTGATAATACACGATGACGCAGTAAAAAGACTGCATGAGTACTTCAATACTAACATACTGCATGTTTACTGAAGTATGAAGGAGGTACCTGGTGAACTTCTTCCACCACTGGAGCAGCACTAGTAGTAGTATTTCCTTTATCAAAAATAGACGCACTAACCGTAGTATTAGTAGGAAGATAGTAGTACTGGAGTATTGGTAGTAGCTGCAGTAATAGCAGTAGTATCAGCAGTAGCAGTGCAATGAATTACTGTAGTAGCAGTAGTAGAAGTATTAGTGATAGTAGCATCAGTAGTTGCAGCAGCAGTAATAACAGTAGTATTAGTACTGTAGTCGTGCAATAGTAGTAGTAATGTAGTAGTAGCAGAAGTAGGACTTGTAGTGGTGGTGATAGTAACAGCTGTACTAGGAGCAGTACCAGTAGGACCAGTAGCAGGACTGGTAGTAATAGTATTAGCTGTACCCAAAGTATCAGCATTAGAGGAAGTTAAAGGGAAGTATTGGTAGGAGTAATAACAGTAGTATTGCTACTGCTGCAGTACTAGTGGTAGTAGTAATTGTAGTAAAAGTAGTAGCAGTAGTAGGACTTGTGAAAGTAGTAGTGGTGGTGGCAGTGATAGCTGTAGTAATAAAGTTACTGTAGTAGTATTAGTAGCAGTACTGCTATCAGCTGTGAGAGCAGTACTAGTTGTAGTACAGTAACAGGACTGATAGTAATAGTATTTGCAATACCAAAAGTAGTAGCATTAATATTAGTTACATAAGGAGAAGTATTAGCAGCAGTAGTAGTACAGTAGCAAGAAAAATAGTAGTAGTACTGCAGCAGTGGTAGTAGTAATAATAGTAATTGTTGTACCATAAATAGTAGCAGCGATATTAGTAGTAATCTTACTAGTAGTATTAGTTGTTGCAGCTGCAGAGTAACAGCAGTAATAGTAGTATTGGTAGCAGTAGTACTATAAGTACTGGTAGCAGTAGTAGCAGCAGTAGTAGTAGTAGTACTGTAGTAGTAGTAGTAGTACTGTAGTAGTAGTACTGTAGTAGTAGTACTGTAGTAGTAGCAGCACTAGCAGTAATAGCAGCAGTAGTAGTAGTAGTACTGTAGTAGTAGTAGTAGTAGTAGTACTGTAGTAGTATTAGTAGTAGTAGTAAAAGCCTTCTGACCAAACAAAAATCTCTAAATACATTTTTTTTCTGGAGCTTTCAACCAGATCTCACAGTTTTCATCAGTGAAATGAATTTGTTCAGTTTTCGTTGTCAAATATCTGCTGGGGAAGAACATGAGATCCTGTTGAAAGCTCCAGAAGAAAGCTAGTGAGAGGCCCTTGAGTTGTGCTCACCTCTCTGTGTTTCTCTCTGTCCTTCTTCCTCTCAGACCTGATCTCCCAGAATCCATTGCTCTGACTCGCTCTAAGCCGTCAGACAGCATGAAGCACCTGGTCCTCGCTCACCTGAGGAAGCTGCTGACGCTAAGCCCCGCCCACGAAGGCCTCCACCTGCCGGCTGACCTCCAACCGGCCGCGGGAGAGCCGGGGGCGATGATGACGATGAGGAAGAGGAGGAGAAGGACTGAGCTAAGCTGAGCGCTGCCGGACCAGCGGAGGGCGCCAGCAGGGTCCGGTCCAAACCAGAGACCTTTAATTCTGAGGGTGACGTGAAACTCGAGCTGAGGACCACAGGTGTTGTCATGGAAAACATTTTGATTTCCTGTTAACACCGTCCAACAGCTGCGGGAGACGACGCTCCGAATCCCTGCAGCCAGACTCCAACATCTGCTGGGAACACTGGGAGGAGACGGAGGCGGTGAGCTTCAGGCCCAGTTTGTTCCACAGAGCAAAGCATCACCTCCTATCAATAATCAATAACCAGAGACTGTTTATTCATAAATCACATTTAAAAACAACAGTTTACAGCAGAAACCATAAAACAACAAAATAAAGACATGAAAACCAGTTTACAACAATAAAATAATAAAATTAATAAAAGTTGGTTTAACAACATTTCCTCAAAAACCTTTTACTGATTTTATCTTATTGTGTTTTATATGCTGCACATTTTAGATTTTTATTATGTTTGTTTTGATTTTATTTCTGTATTATTATTATTATTATTATTATTATTATTATTATTATTATTATTATTATTATATAACCATCTGGACAAAAATATTCAGATAAAAATGATTCTTAACTTCTTTATTCTAAACCAAACAAAGATGGTTGCTATAATCTTATTTTGAAATTTACTTATAACTTCCATTATTAGTTTTTTTTAATGATCATTATCATTATTATAATTCTATATTATTATTATTATTTTTTTTTATCAGTTTTTGTTTTTCAGTAACTTGAAGACTGAAATAAAGTTCAGTTCAAGATTAATTCAATAATTAAAACAAAGTTTATTATCAGTTATATTTGTTTATATTAAATTACAACAACAACAAATTACAACTGGATGAAAAAACGTTTTTAAGGTGCAGCAAAGAAAACATGTTTCTATCCAATTAATCCTTGAAGGATCCTTAAAGCAGGAAGTGTTGTTGAAACACCGTCTGAGTATTTTATTCTCTGTGATGATGAAACGATGATACACAAACTGGGATGATCAGTGTCCACAAACTTTTGGCCACATCGTAGCGTCTCAGAAGCTTCAAGTGAGAAGAATCGAAGGAGGTTTTACAGTTAAAATATGTTTGTAAGAAGGATTTTAATTCTCAGTGACAGTAAAAACTCACGTTTTCTGTATCTCAGTTTGACATATTTGAGATCTCAGATGAAGATCAAACTGTGTTTTCTGCTCCTGGAGGACCAGAGAGTTTTCAGAGAGTTTTCAGAGAGTTTTCAGAGAGTTTTCAGAGAGTTTTCAGAGAGTTTTCAGAGGAAGTTATGAAGCTAAAAAAACAAAACTATCCTCATAAACTCAAACACTTAAAAACACTCTTGTGTCCTTTTGAAAGTCAGTGACATTTGTAAAATAAGTGAAATTCATTTCCATCATTTGCTGAGACAAGAAGACATTTCCTTGCAGCATCGATTCATTAAGATATTTAAGCTGTTGCAGAGTATAAAATCATATTTTCTCAGCAGTCTTAATAATAGTATTATTAATAGTATTAGTAACTGTATTAATCATTTGTAATCAGAACATTATTTGCATATTTGCACTTTTTCTCTTGCTGCTTTTTAATTGTTCTCGACTGTTTTTATTGTTGTTTTGTATCTTTCTTTCTTTATTATTTAGTGTATTTATTCCTCTTTTCTGCATCACGGAGCACTTTATCAACTCTGTTTTATTGACAGGAGGGCTGCAGTTTAGAAACGGGGACGTAAACTCCCTGCAGGTTTCTAAACCTTTAAATTGAGAGGTAATTGTGTGCACATCCCATCCTATATTTATACCAGATGTAGGACAACAGATTCAATACAGGAAGAAAAAAAAACGTGTCCTCAGTCTCAAAAACTTGATTTGACTAAAAGAAGGAAAGTTTTGACCTCATCAGGAAAATGAGATACTTTATTGTCTTAGAGGGGAAATTAGTCTCTTAGTGTTGCTACAGCTGCATGTAGAAAAATACAAGGTAATAAATATATACACATACAAAATACACAATACACTTCTCTACCCTGGTACATAGAGTTTACCCAGTTCCTGAACTAGTAAAACACAGCGACCTGTCAGTCATGTAGCAGGGTGTGTTTAAAAGGATAAAAACAATAAAAAAACGTTTAATAAAACAGACGTCATGCAAAGGAGGCAAAGTCATAATTAAATAAAACCGTCAGTACTGCACATGGAACCATGTTTCACTGGGAATAAAACTAACCAACGATGGACAGATTAAAAAGTCACACTGCTCCTTTGTTCTGCAGTCTTATGCAGGGACAAACAAAGGAGAGCTGGTGACGGTTGGTTTTGCATTTACTGGCTCCACAACGTCTACCGGAGGGTAAAAGTTCATACTCAGAGTATAAAACATGTGATTGGTCCTTCAGCAGTCTGTGTGCTTGTCTGATTACAGTTTTCTCATAGATAGAAACTTCCGCTATCACCGCTGTTTCCACCGTAATACTTACAGGAGCATCCCTGCATGAGATCATATGCTCATGGTCCCTCACCATCCTAGGGTCAATATCATCTCTTTTGTTTTGTTTACATGACAAACAGCAAGGTGTGTACAGACACCGTGTTATATATCATTATATACTGTATAAGATTCATTCTTGTTTTCTAATAGAAGAGACACGCTGCATAACAAAACAACACTGTACAATGTTAAACACACCCAACTGACTCTAAGGAGGAAGAAATTAACTAATCACACTACTAGAAAACATGCTAACAAATCTAAAAGCCTTTCAGATCTCATAAACATAAATAAATATCTGACAGAGGTGGAAGGGTTTATCAGAAGACCATCAGACAGTCAAAAGATATTTGACTGTAAACATGATTTAATTCTTTATTTTGATTTTGATTTTGAATGTAGTCGAGTCAGAGACCAAAACCAGAACGTGCTGAGTGGATGGATACGCTGTTGTTTGTTAAGAATTAGTTCCGGCACTTCACTCCTCCGAGCTCCACAAACTGTTGTTTCTACATTTATGTATAGATTAAACAAAACGAGAGAAAATATGTTAGTTAGTGAGATGTAGAGATGTTGGTTGGTGTATTTTTGAGCTGTTTCCTGCTGCTGCTTCCAGTCTTTATGCTAAGCTAGGCTAACCACATCCTGACTGCAGCTCTGTGCTGAATTCTTAAAATATTGAACTGTTCCTTTAAGTTAATGGTTAAAAAAGGGAAAAGAAAAAGTGCTTCTGTAAAAACAACGTAGATACACTTAATGTGCTGCTATGAATATTATTTAGATATTAGGAATATTTATTGCTTATTTCCAATGATTTGTCACTTATAGAACTGTTAAATATTGTTTTAACATCTGAAATAAATATGAAACTATTGCCATCTTCTGTGTCTGTTGTCATGGTTATTGATTATTGGTTGTTTATTATTCAACAACAATATAACAACAATATATTGCATAGTTTACAGCTACTGGCATATCTTTAAAGCATCATGGGAGCTGCAGTTGTACAGTACATACATACAGTATTCAACAAATCAAAGTATTTGACTGTTTTATGAGACAGGAAATGATAAAATAGTTGCACCAATGGATGTCCATCTAACTGTGATTTTGGAATACAAGTGAAAGAAATAAAATATTGATTTTAACTTTGTGACAAACATTCATGTCCCTCAGAGGAAGAATCCTACTGACTTCTCCTCTAGCGCCACCATGAGGTTGACTTTATTGAAATATTCACATGTTCATGACCTGTAATAACTTTAGTGACTCTCAATTCTCAGTTGGTTTAAGAGCAAATACCTGCCAAACTAAAGACATTCCCATCAGGCTCAGCTGTACTTTACGTTTACTGCTAATTAACAAATGTTGGCATGCTAACACGCTAAACTAAGTTGGAAAAATCACACCTGTTAAACACAAGCAGCAACCTTCAGGGCTGGAAAATGAAGCCAACATGGAAGTGCCAAAAACTGCAGTTCCCCGAACGGCCACTTGAGGCTCCAAGAGCAGATCAATCCCCATAAACCCCCGTGTTAAAACGCCAAACAGCAGAAATAAACATGTTTACTGGTACAAAAAACAGTTTTGGTCTTTATAGCTAATTTCCCAGTTCATGACAAGTGTATGATGGGTGAATTTTATATATAACTCACTCATTTAAATTTGATTAAGGCTGTAAAGTTTTGCATAATTAAGGACACTGCTGCTTTGAATGACAGGTCGCTAGCCGCTAGGTGGCTTGTTTCAGCAACCAGGCTTTATTCGGCCACCTCAGCTCCACCTCTTTGCCCATTTTAGATTAGCCAGGAGTCAGACGGGGTCAAAGATGGATGGAGCCGCCCACTTTGAGCTTCAAAACCACTCTTTAGAAACCAGTGGGTGATGTTACGGTGGCTACGTGCATATTTTTTTACAGTCTATGGTTAAACATCAACATGTTAGCATTTAGCTCAAGCACAGCCTCACTGAGCTGCTAGCATGACTGTAGACTCTGGTTTTGTTTTCTTAGATTTTCCTGGAGCTGCTTCACCATCATTCTCAATTTATTAAAATTTTATGAATCGGTGCACAGCTGCTCTGTTTCCTTTGTGCAATGCATTGTGGGACAATACTGTCCACACTTAAAATATTATTAATTTTATAAATGAATGTGAACATTTGCACATTCCTGGTCAATATCTTGTACTTTTTTTTTTTAACTAAAGAGCTCTTTTCAGTTAGATTTTTTTTTTTTTTTACTATATTTACTATATTTCATTTTCTAATTGTCTTTTGTGGTATATTTTCCTGTATTTTCTCTTAACTTCTATTTTTTATTGTAATGTACAACAATACCAAGTCAAGTTCCTTGTATGTGCAAACCTACAATAAACATATATGAAGTGTAGCATGAAATTGAGACACAGCAATCATTCTAATCTGATAATCAGAATTCATGTCTATTTGGTTTCCCTTCATTAGTGTTCATGTTTTCTCTACAGTACAAGTTGTTAGGAGCAGTTAACTTAATATTTGTCATGATGATTAAAGAAATATGTTGATTTAAGAGTTCTGTAAGTGGACTGACTGCAAACATCTCGTCCACACTTAAAGATATTTTTGTGACATTTTTCTGTCGTTATTTATGTAATTTGAATTACTGAAAAAAACTGTCTTTTGTCCAATATTCTTTGCTCCATTATGTTTTTGCATAGAAATGTCCTTTTTCCATCCATGTACCTGTTAAAATTTCAACACTTTATTACTTAATAAAAACACATCATAACTCTTTTCACAGCTTCCATTTGTTCATGTCAGCAGCAGGAAATATTTGTGCTTGATTCAGCAGATACAGGCCACGATGACATCTTAATATAGAAGCTGTGGGCTGAACAATAACCTGGACCGGGGGTTATGTAAAACAGCAGGTCAAAGGTCGTCTGAGATATTAATTAGAAAGCTGTGCGGCGCCTCGTCTCCTGCTGACAGCTCACCGTTTAATCTGCTCCGTTAATGAAAAACCAGAGAGACTGGAGCTGTTTTTAACTTCAGGTCAGCAGAAAAATACCTGATATCAGTTTACACATCACACACACATCACACACACACACACACACACACACACACACTACTTGCCTAATCCTAACTTTAACCTTAAACCAAGTCTTCATCCTTAAATTTCATAATTTACATTGTGGGGACTTGTGTGTTTTGAGTCCCCACAATGTGTAAACAAGTAGTACGTCCCCTCAATGTATGTAATACAAGTATATATACACACACTGCTCTGTGCAAAAAATCCACTACCGAAGTTTTTACTCCTTGTTAAATATCTCATAATTATGATATAATAATACATTATAATAGTAGTAGTAGTAGTAATAATTGTTAGATAATAAGTTGTAGTATAATATCTCATAAGTACAATATTTTCCTTGATTATAATAAAGCTGATCTTTCTTTCTTATTACGTACTTGATTCTGTAGGGCCTTCACCCATGATCTTCCCATGATCCCTCAGGTTTCAAGGACAAAGAACAAACAAACAAACAAACAAACAAACAAACAAGCAAACAAGCAAACAAACAAAGACAAAGAACAGAGAACTACAGTTTTCTTGCGTTATTATTGGCAGTGGTTTACTGTAAGATTAACTTAGTTTGTTCAGTTTTTGAGTAATTACTATTTTGTAACTGGTTAATTGTAACTGGTTTATTTTCCCGCCATCGATGGTCTCTGCTCTTCCTCCATCGCTGCACGTCGGACTCGGACAGAGACGTGATCCAGCTGACGAGCCGGGACAACGGGACCGCCGACTCCGCCACGCCGCCTGATCGCCCAACGCAGTTCATAAATATTATAAACCTAATTGTAACGAGGTTATAACTGGATTTAGATACTAATCATTTTACTACGTTTATCTCTTTATTTTGATCATTTTAATTATTTGTTAAGATGCCAAATTTATAGTGAATCAATGAATCGGATGTTGCCATGAGGTGAGTTTAATGTAAATTAAATTTATATCTAAATAGAAATATTGATTATTTTTGATTGATCTTATCATATATACTGGGCAAAAGTTTTAGGCAGTAAAAGTAAATTGAGGATGATTTGAATAGTTTTTATTGATCAGTTAACTTGATCCAAAGTTTAATAAACAGCAGAAAGTGAATCAATATCTGCTGTGAGCAGCTTCGTCTTTAAACCAGCAGCAGTTCTCAGTGTTTCAGGTTGTCGGCAGGTCGGTTGTTCCTGCGTCTTCTTCTTCTGCTGCTTCTGTCTCTTCATGTTAATCCCAGACTGACTCCATGATGTTGAGATCAGAGACTGAAGATGGATCTTTATGACTCTGGCTGGATGTTTGTTGTCCTGCTGCAGATGATCAGACGTCTCCTGATGCTGCTGCATCATGGATCTAAACATCTAAAGGGACTAAAACATCTGCACAGTGCTGTATATTCCATATATTCTCCTAATTATGAGGAACTCTCCCTCTTTCTTTCTTTCTTTCTTTCTTTCTTTCTTTATTAAAACTGTCATGTACTGAGTCATGAAGTATTTCTCATAGTTTTGAGATATTTTCTCATATTCAGTTTCTCTTTCGTTCTGACTGTTCAGACAGAATGTGAAAGTAATTTAAAAGGTCTGAAATCTCTGGTGAGTTCAAACAATCTCTCAGCCGACGTTCGTACAGTCGACACATCAAAAACAGTCAAATTCATACAAATGACACATGAGACAAACATTCACTTTCTGTCTGAACACACCTTTATAAATATGAACTCAGTCATAATAATGTGATAAAATCTCATAATGGGAAGTGAGATAGAAGTCATGACTTCAACATACTAACTGTCACGAACTGACTCAGAGTCAGTGACACATGTGAATAAAGCTTCTAAAAAAATATATGTATTGTATTAACTTAATATAAAATTGTAATAATGTCAGTCAGTTAAATCAGTCATGAATGCAACGTATGGATGAGTGAAGTATGTGGTGCGTGCAAGCAAAACAAAACAGAACCAAAGTCTAACCCGTCCTGGCTGGTGGGAGGAAGAGAGAGGAAGAGGTTAACAGGAAGACACCTGAATAATCTAAACTACTCAGGTGCAGGTAGTTCCCTGACGTCCTCTCCGACCCGCCCACAAAGAGACGTCTAAGCAGACGGCAAAGGAGACGTCACGTAACTGTCAACGTTTCTAATTACTGTGTTTTTTCTTTCTTTGCTGTAAAAACTCGACACTATGTCAGAATTATAAAAACAGTTTCTTTGAGTTTCGAGACAGTTCTTTTTCCAGTTTTGTATTATTTTTTGCAACAGATACCAAAACATAATGTGGCACAAGACAACATATTACTGTAAATCAACAAGCAGGTAATAATAATAATAATAATAATTCCTCTTCCTTTCTTATACTTAACAGATGCTAAATCATGACTCATAATGAGAAACTTTCTCAAATGTTTCTTATAGTTATTAGATTTTACTTTCTTTCTTGTAATTAATAAGTCATAATTATGAAAATGTTTCTTGTAATTTTGAGTTTCTCAGAATAATGACAGATTCTCTCTTTCTTATAATTAGATTCTTCTTGTTGAAGAGTTTATCATAATTATGACATGCTATTTGATAACGATGAGAATAAAGGAAGAATTAAAAAAAAATGTAAACATGTGACTAAAGGCATTTTATTTCAGACTGTAAACAATACGACACAAACAGAAGAGTTTATAGATTTTTGAGTAATAAATGTTGTTCTTTTATCTAGAATTGAATGTGTGACATTTGAAAAAGCCAGTTCATGTATTATTTCCCTGAAGAATATAAAGATATAAAGATAAAAAAAAAGAATAAAGGACTGTGGGGGATGCCGGGGGGCCCCCCGCGCTGCTTTGTTAGAACAACAATGACTTTACTGTAATGAAATAATCTGTCAGGATTACGGCGGTGAACGGGGACCAGCAGGAGGGGAAACGCCACACAAATATGAAGCTGCTAATCACAGATAAGCTGTTCAAAAGGCAAAAACACGGCGGACTGCGTCTGAGCTGATGCAGCCGCTTTCATGTGGCTCCTCCATCATCATGAGTCCGTCGGCTTTTTAACAATTATTATTCTGTTTTCCAGCCGAACTTCATTAAAATATCTCAGTTTTCCCTCCATAATGCTGCATTCATGGACTGTTTGATAGGATGGGAAAAAAAGCAACTTCCCAGCTCACCTGACGAGTTATGTACAATATTTATTTTATTCTTTTCACAGCTGTGATTTTTTTGTTCCTCGCCTACTTCCTGTCTTTCCCAGAATGCCTTTTGATGTGTTTTCAGTACTTAACCTGTTCATATCCTGACAGTATTCCCTCATGATTAGTCTCTATACCGAGCAGGAAGAGTCTGTTCTTTAGATTTTAAATCAATTTCAGGTTCAAATTTAAGTTTATTTGCCATTTGTGTGGAAAAAACATCATCTGAACAATGAGATGCTGATGACGAGGCTCAATACTGCAGGCAAAAATAATTATATACAAGATTAACAGTAAAGATATAAGAAAAACTACTGCAGATAAAGAGTTTCCAGTAGATAAAGGAACCAGAATATAAATATATAACTGTGTTAGATGCTATGAGTATACATCAGTTGTTTATGGAGAAAAAAACCATTGAGAACCTCAAGTTACCTCAAACAGGAGAAAACAACAGCCGAACTTATTTCACTGAATGTTATTGAATGTGAACTTTTTGATTTTATGAATTAATTTGGGTCCAATTTAACCCTCAACAGCAGCACAAACAGTTTTTGTAGTTGAAATATTTCTGGTTTTGTAAATTCTACGTCACTCATGTGTTCAGGTTGTTTTTACTGCCGTCAAATTTAACTTGAACAGTATGTTAAAGTATCAAAGTAAAAAAATACTCCATTGCTTACAGAAGTATTTTTAGCAACATTATCATTCATGTGGAGTCGTGTTTCTCTTTTAGTTCTGTTTTTACTCTCCACCAACTCCTGAGGGAAATATCTGGCTCTTTAGCTGCTAAATGCTCCACTATGTTCACCAGCTAGTCTACAGCTAACTGTGTCTGTTTGCTGTTTGGTGCCAAAATGACGCTATGAGACGCTGAGAGTGAACCAGTAAACAGTAAAGTTGCAGCCGGACAGATAAACAATGAGCTGAAACTCACTATAAAGCTCCGTAAAGCCGAGAGGAGCTGCAGAGTCTCTGATGATTCTCTGTAGGTTCATCACCAACACATTACTCACTGTATAGATCAGACTGAGGAGCAGAGAAATATTGATTATAGCAGCTTTAAGTGCAATACTTGAATAAATATGATTAGTTATCATCCACCACTGATTGTTTTATACTTGATTCTTAAAGTCCAGTTTCTGTTTTTCAATAATTCCAACATTATGAACGAAGACTTTTGACTCATAATGAAAGCGAAGAGCAGAATCAGCCAACAGTTTGGACGCCAAACTTTCCCAAAACTTTCCAAGCTTGTTTTTCCAGAGTGAGCTAAAGGTTTTCCTGTTTGTCCAGCAGAGAATAGTGATCAGTTTATTGATTAGCTGCCCAGTACATTTCCAGTTATGTTATAGGTTGTGTAATGATAATAAATATTGGTTGATATACTATATCATTATCAGATTTTAAGAACTCTCAAATATTAATATCAGTATAAACCTCAAAAATCCTGTGAATCAGTGAAGAGGAGGTTGCATATTTTCTTTTCTATGTCATCTGTTTATGAAAATACATCCTGTTTTACTGCTGAATCACTTTATTACTGGACCCGTACAAACTGATCGTTTCACTTTTTAAGTTAGTGGCTCTGTCTATCTATCTGTCTATCTATCTGTCTATCTATCTATCTATCTATCTATCTATCTATCTATCTATCTATGAAATGATGATATGACAGATTGGACAAGTGCTGTATTAATATTATTATTATCATTTATTTTTTATTAACAGCCAAATGTCAGACAGTTACTGTCACTGAAAAATGTTTTTACTCAAAATAATGTAAAAATCTCTTAAATCTTTATAAAAAAAAAACATATAAAGTAATTATCAATAATATATATTATTTTTACTGCTGATATCTACGGAAGCGCCTTGCAATCACCATTGAAAAAAAACATAATTATGATTTATTACCTCATAATTTTGAGATAATAAGTCATAATTTTAAGATAAGGCCTCCTTGTTTTCATTGGTGACTGCAGTGATTTGCTTCCGTTGATATCAGTAATATCTGGTCTGTCATTACAGGATCAATAACAGTATCTGTTGTGTTATTGATAACAAGCCAGCAGCCTGAAGTCAATGAGAAAAACTCTCATGCTTTGTTACCGGTAAAGCCCCGCCCATTACACTTTCCGGCTCTGTGATTGGTGGAAGTGAAACAATTTCTGCCACGTAAGCGGAGTCCGGAGCTGTCAATCACAGAATGGGCGGGCTTTACATCTGGAGTTAATATATTCCAGGCAGTTGTAAAGTAGTGGAGGAGAGAAACGTCTAAAAACAGAAGGGGAGCCGGCGGTTAGCTGACTCGGATGAGCTTTAACCTCCCGGAGGAGAGGAAGAGGAGTTTCAACTGCGTGTTCCGGAGATGGATGAAGACAACAGCGAGCAGATGAGACCTCTCCTCACATCTGTAAGTTCCCACTTTCCTCTCAAGTGTACCTGTTAGCCGGCGGCTAGCGACTCCCCCCAGCAGGATGTGAATTATCCCGGTAAAGAGCTTTGAGAACAAACCGGAGGTTTTCCTCTAAGATGTCCCGCTGTCAGAGAAAAACTACCGGCACGGAATAATTAAACATGTGTGTTAGTGACGGTTTAACTTCTCAGCCCGGCTGGAAACGACGGCTGGAAACCGTCTGCTTTTGTTTTTAAGCGACCACGTTTATGCCAGGAAGTGAAGAACCGATGCGTGCTGCTCTCCGTTAACGGAACTCCGTTATAAAATCATCCAGTTCTGAGTACGGAGGCTCCACGTAAAGTCTGTGTACGTTTTAAATTATGAGTAATACACGTATTTGAATGTTTACGAAGTAATCTTACATTCGTCATGCATCACATCCCATCAGAAGCTCTCATTTTAGTAAAATATCATCTTTTCTGGCTGGTTAGCTTTACTTTCCCTTCACGCTCTCATCCGCAGCTGCTGCCGGTCTGAGCGGCAGCGGCGCGAAGTTCAGCCGATAATCAAAGATGAAATCAAAGTTTTTAACAAAATGCGACTCTGACAAACTCGTGTTTATACGCCGAATATGGGAATAGATCCTAACGACTTAAAATAAATGTCTTAAGCTGCTGTATGAACTATCTAGTCGTACCGGTGACCACAAAAACTTAAAAATGACAAAGAAAGTAACGGAGTTTTGTTCAGACTGATTAAACAATCACATGAACTGTTGTGAAAGCGGCTGGAAGGACAGACTGCTGTTCAGACAACCCGCGTTTATGTCACATTTATCATCAGTTTGTTGAGTTGTTCATGAGCAAACGTGCAAACAGAGCACGTGGAGATGTGTGTGTGTGTGTGTGTGTGTGTGTGTGTGTGTGTGTGTGTGATGTGTTTGTACTACATGGTGGTGTGTATTCAGGAAGAGAAGTCTGGTTTGAAGCTCCAGAGGAAACGTGCCCTTGAGCAAGGCTCTGGATCTCCACCAGCTGTTTGTTGATGCTGCTCTGTGGTTGACATTTGACCTTTTTGGCTCGTTGGTGACGACTTCTCTCATCCGATGTAGAGAGTTTTTATTTTATGGAACCAGTTCTCATGTGTTTGGCTGGTTCAGACATTCCTCTCATTCCCACCTGACCTGCGGGACTTCATATGATGGCTGAGTCATGTGACCTCCCACCTCCAGTCCACTACAGTCAGGATGACGTTCATGTAGGTGAACATTGGTTATAAAGTCTTAAAACTTCATAACTAATAAAGGTTTGATTTTCTCCCGACCAGAACGGTCCTCACCATCCTGCTGGATGCTGCAGCGCGGTTACCATGGAGACAGGACATCAGTCAGTGTCGGCTTTATTGAGAACCTTCCTGAATAACAGCTGCTGACTGTCTGCCTCAGTAGAGAAACCGTCCACAGAGGAAGTTTACCTCAACTACACACAATCGCTCACAATACAAAGTAGAGCTGCAACGATGAATTAATCAATTAATTTGTCCATTGACAGATATTTAATCACCAACTGTTTTGATTTTGAGTAAAAAAAAAGTCCAAATTCTCTGATTGCAGCTTGTTAAATGTGAATATTTTCTGAAGATCTTTAGGATACACTGATGCACATTTAATAGAGTAAAGCTGCAACAATTAGTAGATTAATTGAGAAGTTGATCAACAGAAAATTAAGGACAAATATACAAACATCAGCTGGTTTGCAGCTTCTCAGATGTGATGATTTGAAACCTTCATGTGGTAGAAAACTGAATGATTGACTGTTGATGAGATAAAACAAGACATCTGAAGGCGTCTCTTTAGGCGTTTTTCTCTATTTCCAGACATTTTATAGACTAGATATAGATTCATCGGTGTTTATTGAGAACATGATTGACAGGTGAGCACCATCATCTGCTGCTCTCATGGCCTCAGATCCTCCTTTAATCAGCTGTAACATGTTAAACTTTGATTTTCAGATTTGTGTCTCTGCAGGCGTTTTTCTCTCTCGGTCCTCCAGCTTCTTGTTCGTTGGTGTTGTTGTTGTGTGAAGCTCTGTAATACAGCAGGCAGGAGTCTTCTGTTTAATCAGCCGCTGACTTCCTGTCTGTAGACGCTCCATGGAAACGGAGGTGAAACTTTTCACTCTGTTCATTCAAATGAGGCTCGGCTGTGAACAATGGCAGCTGTGTGGAGCTGTGAGAGCTGACGGAGCGGCTTATTGTCTGCTGCAGATGGAGTGGCAGCTCCACAATAATACGACATTTATTAGCATCTTTGATGCAAAGCAGCAGCAGCAGCAGCAGCAGCAGCAGCAGCAGCAGCAGCAGCAGCAGCAGCAGCAGCAGCAGCAGCAGGGAATCGAACCCTCAGCAACAGTTGGCTTCATCCAGTTTTACTCCCACATGTTCCTGTCGGGGTCTAGAGGAGGGTTACAGGGTTTAATGGCTTCACATAATATCATGATACTGAGGATAATAATGTTTTAGATGTTGTGATAACAGACTAACAGTCAATGATTAGTCAA
Organism: Thunnus maccoyii; assembly: GCF_910596095.1. Taxonomy (NCBI): domain Eukaryota; kingdom Metazoa; phylum Chordata; class Actinopteri; order Scombriformes; family Scombridae; genus Thunnus; species Thunnus maccoyii. Next base: position 1,068,653 of record NC_056542.1, on the reverse strand, counting down.
TTAATCGGCTAATAAATTGATCACCAACTATTCTGATTATTGATGAATTGTTCTGAGGTCTCAGTGTCTCCTCGAGGATTTTACACCCCTGAAGCTGCTGGTTTAGTGGCGGGGGGCGGGGGGGGGGGGGGGGGGGGGGGGATAGATGTGCAGAAAGGTCGTCTGTATCGCTGTGATAATAAATATTAACAATATTTATTTACAACACATGAATAAATGTTGATCAGTATCAGTTAAAAACAAATCTGAATGTTTGTTTATAATATAACAAAATAACAAAACTGACAATAAGACACCAGTTTGATTTATAGATGAATCAGCGTTTTGTTTCTTAATAACTGAAACTATCAGTGACTGAAGGTCATGAGGTCAACGACCTTCTAGCAGCTGAAGACAACATGTCAACAGAGTTATTGTGTCTTTTTATTAAAGATATTAACAGAACAGTGATTCAACTAGAAACGTGTTTCATCCTGCTACTCTTCCTCACTTCTGTCTCCTCTTCTGACTCCTTCACTCACTCTGGAAACATCAAAACCTTCCTCTTTAAAAGTCTGAGTGAGCGTGAAGCAGAACGTTAACCAGCATGCTGTTAATCACAGTAACACAGAGAGAATACAGCAGTAGTCAAGCTAATGCTAACGATCAAGCTAATGCTAACGATCAAACTAATGCTAACGATCAAACTAATGCTAACTATCAAGCTAATGCTAACGATCAAACTAATGCTAACGATCAAGCTAATGCTAACGATCAAGCTAATGCTAACTATCAAACTAATGCTAACGATCAAGCTAATGCTAACGATCAAGCTAATGCTAACGATCAAACTAATGCTAACGATCAAGCTAATGCTAACTATCAAGCTAATGCTAACGATCAAACTAATGCTAACTATCAAGCTAATGCTACATTAACGTTACTGTAAAGCAGCACTAGCATCACTTTAGCTGGAGAGGGTTTTTTTCTGGCTGTTTACTTGGTTGTATTTTGTCTAAATGTCATTTATGATCCAATAAAATACAAAAAACAACCAAACATAGAAAAGATAAACAGAAAAGATAAAAAGCATAAACAAGTTCAGATGCCAGAGATTCATATAAAGGTCACTGACTGCTGGTCACATAAAGAAAAACATGTCAAGACGTCACCATAATAATAATAATAATAATAATAATAATAATACTAATGTATCGACTAATTGAGAAAATAATCATCAGATTAATAATGTTGCAGCTGTAGATATTTGTCTTTAAAGTGTTGAGCAGCTTTTCTACGTTTCAGTTTCCCTCCACAGAGACGAGCTGCTAAACACATTAACATCCATCAACATGCTGCTGCTGCTGCTGTGTTCTTCCTCTCTCGTCTCCTCCTGACTGTGATTCATCTGTTTGTCTCAACTTTTCCCAACTTTTAAACACACACAACGTCGTGTTTGTTTCCGTGCTGCTCAGAGTGAAGCAGACAGTTATCAGCTCACAGCTCCGTCTGCTGAACATCAAACCTCGGCCGCGCTTCTGTCATCGCCGCTGAACGTCTGTCGATCGTCGTCAGTCAGACGAGCTGCAGGAGTCTGAGGCAGCAGATCTGTGGTTTAAATCCTTCTGCTGACACATTAGAATAAATCTTTATTGTCCATCAGGGTGAAAAACATGAAGATGCTTTAAACATGATTCTTCTTCTATTATAATCCATATTAACACATTAATAACAAGTCTGTGGCTTCAGAGTACTGATGACTCAGTCGAGCCTCCTCTTCCTCGTCTTCTCTGTAAAACGTTGGACTGAGGAGTTCTGGGGTTTACTGACTGTTCTGCAGGCGGGAAGACGAAGAGTTAAAACACTTTCAACAAGAGTTTTGTACATTAGTTCTAAAAGAAGGTTTCTCTTGATTTCAGCCTTCAGCTGCGTTTCTTCGTCTTATGTGAGAATAAACAGTGAAGATCTTTGAGTTTTAGATGCATCTGACAGCAGCCGACAGTCCAGCTGCTGCTAATCAATTAAATAATCAACAGATGAATCAATAATGAAAATAGGGCTGCAAATGATTGAATATTCTGCCAGTTATGTTTTCAATTAATCACTTAGTCTATAAAATGTTAAGTGTTGTTGTTTTGTCCTCAATAAAATCAGATGTTTTGATTTATTGTCACATTTGAAAAGCAGAAACCAGAGAATATTTCACCTTTTTGACAAAAACAATGATTCAGTTATCAAAAATAATCAAAAAGTGATTTAATTTTCTGTTTCTAGATGAAAATAATAGTTTCAGTTCACAACTAATGATTATTTTCATTCTCATTTAATCTGACAGTTATTTTCTGGATGAAACATTTAATCTATAAAATTCAGTTATTGAGGTCAACGACGTCTCAGAGCCTGCGTGATGTCATCGCAGCTCTAAACTGTCTATCAGAGCTGCAACTAACCTTTATTTTCATTATTGATTCTATTGATTAATCAATTGTTTGATGGTCGTTTTGATCCATAAAATATCAGAAATTGGTGAAAATGTTGATCAGTGTTTCCTAAAGAAACCAGAAAATATTCACATTAGAGAAGCTGCACCAAACAAAGACGTGCAGCTTAAAAACTGAATCAAAATGATTCATCGATCATTAAGATAGTTGATTAATTTAATAGTTGGCAACTAATCGATTGATCAACTAATCGTTGCAGCTCAACACAAATGGAAATTCTGCAAAGTTAATAAACTGACTTTATAAACGATTATCACCAGATGATGAAAATCATTGTTAGTTGCAGCACGGTAACTATGGTAACCATGGTAACTATGGTAACAGGTATGTGCGGCATTTTAAAACAGGCGTGTTGAGTTTAAAAAGTGGGTGAAACACGGCGACTGCACAGTGACACGGACTAAACACACACACACACACACAGCTGCGGTGCGTTCAGGCTCGTGTTGTGGCGGCGTCCCCCGGGTGACTCGTGATGATGTCAGCAGTCTGGTCCTCCAGCGGCTCGGCGCTCTCTGGTGGGCCGTTAGACTGGATCCTGTCAGGATGCAACCGAGTCTGCAGGGATAACAGAAGAAGAAGAAGAAGAAACTGTGCAGGAAGTCGAGCTGCAGTTCGTGATCGTCTCGGCTGTTGTTTAAACCATCAGTACGTTGTTTTTTTATTAATGTGCAGAATATAAAGTCAGAACATGTGTCAGAGTTTCCCAGAAGGCTGAAACCTTGTTGAGTTATAGATTAGCAGACTAGAGCGTCACATTAATCTTGTTTTGTCTGTCAAACAGCCCAAAACCTCAAAATATTTAATTTACAATAATATAAGCAGCAACTTCTCAATTTTAAGAACCTGGAACCATCAAACGCTTGATGTTTTTCTTGTAAAATGATTTAAATATCAGAGCTGCTGCAGATGAATGTTCTGTTGATGAACTAATCAATGAATCGTTGCAGCTCTGCACCAGACTGATCTTTTTAAACACCTGCAGTACTTCCACTGTGACTCAATGAGTCTTCTTTATTTTATTTATTTGGTCGTGTTGTACATGTGAACAAACAGTGTGCAAAAAGCATCATGGGTAGTTTATATTATACGCTTCAGGATAAGAGAGAAAAAAAAACAGCCGAAGACAAACAGAGAAAAGTGGAAAAGAAGGAAAAACCAGAAGAGAGAAACTAGAAACTGGAGCGTTTTCATTTATTTCTGTCATGCCCACAAAGGCTCTGATTGGCTGTGTGTGTTCAGTGTGTGTGTGTGTGTGTGTGTGTGTGTGTGTGTGTGTGTGTGTGTGTGTGTGTGTCATGTGGAGGCTGTTTGCTTGCTGTATCTCATGACCCGACTCACCACTGCTATCAGATGCAGCCAGTATAAAACACCGTGTTATCCTCCTGTGGTCGCCGTGACTACAGAAACACAAAGACGCTGTCGACGGCAACAGCTGGACTGTGTGAACAGCTGGACTGACAGTAAATAACACATCGGACAGAGAGAGAGAGAGAGATGATGGACGTCTTTAACGAACAGTCAGTGAAGTCAGGGTGTCTGCAGGTTTTAAAGTATCAAATTCAGTTTCCTTCAAAGTAATAAACCGTCTCATATTTCATGTGTAAAGATGTTGAATATCATCTCTTCCTGCTGTAGACTGTAACATTATAAACCACAGTGAAAATGGTGCGACAGCTGATGTGCTGCAGCTGCACTGATTGACTGAGACTGTATTCAGACCATCAGCTGCAGGGTCCAGAGGAGGAGGTGTGACGGGGGGATGTGGGCGTGTTTATTTGTGCTCTAGAACGTAACCCTGTGAAACAATCACAAAATAACATTTTATTGATCTGATTCACCGGCCGTCTCCCTCTCTTCATTCACTCTCTAGCTCGCTCGACCGCAGCTGCTCTCTCTCTCTTTTTCTCTCGTCTTTTTTAAAATGAGTCGAGAAGACAGCAAAGTCTGACTTTATTTTTAACGTTATCATATGAAGATAAATGTCCTCCCGTCATGGCAGAGTTTACTACTCTGATCAGTGATCTCCAGCTGTGATTGGCCACCGCAGCCATCAGCTGCTGTGACGTCAGGTTTCTCCAAAAGTTCCCCAGCCGCGGCCGAAATGCAGATGAATGGGAGGACTGGTTCACCGCACCGCCTGATTTGATCTGAATACGACCTAATCAATTAATCAACTCCTGGTTAGAGCATTGAACCGTTTTCTGCCTCTTATCCGAGTTCAGGTCTCATTAATTGAATTAATTACATCATTTCCCAGTTGTATAATTGTTATATGCTGCTGGAGTACTCAAAGAAATGTGATATAATAATAATAATAATAACAATAAATCATTGTAGTTCGTATCGTCACTGGTTTTCCAGCCTTTCATACTTCATGAAGCTGCAGAAACTCTGGATTTCCTACACTACCCAGCATGCTCTTCAGCACCTCCTGCAAAGGGTTTGAGCCTGTTGTTATGAAACATATAAACATGCATCATCATCATCATCATCATCATCATCAGCAGCAGCAGCAGCAGCAGCAGCTGCTTTGGGGGGACTTTTCCTTTTTATTTCTTTCTTGGCTGTTTCCAGACTTCCTCCTATAGAAGCTCTGCTGTAATAGAAGGATGTTGAGAACAACTTTATTCACTCATAAACAAAGACACCCGCTGCAGCTCAACACAATCAGCTCATATTTCAGTTCTCTGCAGCAGTTTTACTCCTCGGCTCGACGCAGGCTTTGTTTTGTTCTGCAAGAAAAACACTTTTTGTTGCAAGAGGTATATTATGAAAATTGTTATTTTTCCGCCCACTTCTATTATCTGTCCTCTGTTATCAGATACATTTCCTGTGCAAGTGTTTGTTCCTCTATGTTCTGAACTCTGCCGCCTCTAGAAGACGTCACATTAACTTTAGACTCTGTCTGTACAGTACTGTTCATATTCCTTCACCGTCTCCTTTCATAATACGAACTTCTGAACCACAAATATATTTTTCATTCATAAATACGTCATCAGTTATCAATAACTGGGTGATTAATCCATAGAGAGAGAGAGAGTATCCTTCAGGTTTTACATACAACAGGAGAACGTAACAGTTTTTATGATCTCATTCTCATCTTTTATGAGCCTCCCTGGATGTCAGCAAACAACTATTTGTTATGTAAAGATATAGATATAGATATAGAGTAATGATGACCTGAGCAGAGAATGAAGTCACACTCCCTCTCTCTGTGTGTGTGTTTTTTCTCCAACTTTATCAAGTAAACGACACACACGTTTGTCTTGGTTGGAGATGTTGGTGCTATAGTGTGACATCTAGTGGCTGGTTGTCATGTATTGCAACTAGGGATGCACGATATCATCGGCCGATAAAAACTCTAAAATGAAATATCGGCATCGGCCATTTCTGCTGATTATGAGAGGCTGATTTGTTGCCATCTCCTCTGCGGCTAACGCTCCGCTAGCCTCCCAGCTAACGTTAGCCTCCCAGCTAACGTTAGCCTCGGCTCTCCATGTGGATCCAACCGGAGCACCGAGTCCCGGTTTGTTATTCAGGTTAAAGTGGGAAGAAGCAGCTGAGTGAAGTGCAGCCTGCGGAGGAAACACCGGGACCGTCAGGATGAAACAGTCCGTAGAGGAGCTGCTGTGTTCGGCTGCACAGATAGGAAACACTTCAGCTGACAGGATGTACCACTCTGTTTGGAAAAAAAACTTCTTTTTGGTTTATAACGGCGGTTGGCGACCTGCGTATTAGGTACATTACCGCCACCTTCTGCTCCGGAGTGTGGACCAGAGATTAAATCCTACACATTAATCCTGTCTGTCTAATAAACTCAATGAAAACTCTACTGCTGCTCCCACTTGGCAGGTTCATTAAAGGTTTAATGCTGAGCTCCTGAACTCCAGTCTTCCTCAGTTCTTCCTTCATATATTGTCTTTATTGATCATACTTAGTACAATCTATGCTGCATGTATAATAGTCTCCTCAGCCAGCTGGTAATAATATGTACATATATCAGATATCAGCAAAAAATCCAATATTGTGCATCCCTACCAATGACCTATTGATCTTTACAAATCATGACCCCCCTTAATATTTATTATTAAGCTACTGATTCTTTCTTTTAATATCTTTTCCCAAGAAAGTGAAAGTGTGTCAGTGGGAGGAGAGAAGGGGGGTCTACAGTTAGTGTTGTTGAAAGGCTACTGATTGGCTAATCTCACAGTGACTGTTATTGACATAAGTCAGTCAGAGCGTGTGTGTGTGTGTGTGTGTGTGTGTGTGTGTGTGTGTGTGTGTGTCGGCCGGTGTGAATTTTCCCACAGTTCCTGGTGTGTTTAGTAAACGCGGCTGCAGTCCAGATGTGGTTTCATGTGGTTTTTTCCTCTCAGCTGGTTCTCCTAATAAGGGAGCGACAGCAGAGATGGGAGGACGTGTCTCTGGTCTCCGGGGAGTCCTGAGAGCCGGTCTGACTTTATCTCGACTCTGAGTGTGTGTGAGTGTGTGTGAGTGTGTGTGTGTGTGTGTGTGTGTGTGTTCATTCTTATAATAGCAGAGCTTTTATTTTAAAGCCAAGCTAAAATAAAAGCTGACATTTGTCCCTCGGCTCACATTCATCATTCTGTATCAAGATTCAAACTGAAATAAATTAATTAGCTGATTAGTCGATCAACAGAAATATCAACAATCCCTCGTTCCAACTTTTCCAACGTGAGGTTTTCCTGTTCTGACGTTTATAGAGTCTAATAACGAGCTGCAGCTTTAATCAAGATGTAAATCAAATGGTCCGCAGCATCGTGTCGAACAGCTGATGAAGTTCCTGTTTTAAAGTTCAAACCTTCAACCTGTTGAAGTGCCTCTGAGCCAAACTGTGAACCCTGTGCAGCTCCAGGCCTGGTTTCCCAGAACACACTGCTTCCTGTTTCCCCTCCTCCTCCTCAGATCAATGGTTTTATTGTCCTGCTCTGATCTGTTCTCACCGCTCAGAGCAGACTAATAAAAATGATTTGTGACTTGATTGTTTTCGCTCTTACATAAATGTGTTTGGACAGATTTTTATCTTCCAGTCGACATGAGGCGTTGAACTACCAGCAGAACGACTCGTTCTCTCACAATATTTATCAAACAACATTTATCTGACGGTCAGTTCATCTCTGTGATTCTGATGAATTTTACTTCATTCATGTTTCCTTCAGGATGAACCGTAATAACTTTGATCCTCTGACGTTTCATTGAGCGCCGTCATCTGGTCCAAATAATACCAAATCTGTTGATTATTTTCTCTAGGGATGCTCAATATTGGATTTTTTGCTGATATCCGATATGTCGATATTTCCAACTCATTGTGGCCGATACTGATATATGTACATATTATTACCAGCTGGCTGAGGAGACTATTATACATGCAGCATAGATTGTTCTAAATATGATCAATAAAGACAATATATGAAAGAAGAACTGAGGAAGACTGGAGTTCAGGAGCTCAGCATTAAAACTTTAATGAAGCTGCCAAGTGGGAGCAGCAGTAGAGTTTTCATTGAGTTTATTAGACAGACAGGATTAATGTGTAGGATTTAATCTCTGGTCCACACTCCGGACCAGAAGGTGGCGGTAATGCACCTGATACGCTGGTTGACAACCGCCGCTATAAACCAAAAAGAAGACTTTTTTTTTTCCAAACATCCTGTCAGCTGAAGTCTTTCCTATCTCTGCAGCCGAACACAGCAGCTCCTCTACGGACTGTTTCTCCCTGACGGTCCCGGTGTTTCCTCCGCAGGCTGCACTTCACTCAGCTGCTTCTTCCCACTTTAACCTGAATAACAAACCGGGACTCGGTGCTCCGGTTGGATCCACATGGAGAGCCGAGGCTAACGTTAGCTGGGAGGCTAGCGGAGCGTTAGCCGCAGCATGACCGGAGGGAAGCACAGCCAGCTAGCCTCCCAGCTAACGTTAGCCTCGGCTCTCCGTTTGGATACAACCGGATCCAAGCTGGTCTGACGGGCGGCCGAGTGAAGTGCAGCCTGCGGAGGAAACACCGGGACCGTCAGGGTGAAACAGTCCGTGGAGGGAAACACAGTCAGGAGGAGGAGAAGGCGACAAATCAGCCTCTCATGATCAGCACAAAATGTTCATTTCGTCTGATGCCGATATTTCATTTTAGAGCTTTTATCAGCCAATACCAATCACGTGCTGATAATATCGTGCATCCCTAGTTTTCTCTATTTAATGGATTAGTTGATTTGGTCCAGAAAACGTCAGAAAACGTCGACATTTTCACTGTTTCCTAGGTGATGACATCAAATGTCTCGTTTGGTCAACAATCCAAAACTGAAGAATTATTCAGTTTATAATCTTTACATTCTGGAACCAGAGATGTTTCCTTTAAAAACGATTAATCAGCTCATAGTTGCAGCTCTGTTTTCATTTTAGACCAAACAATTAATCGATTAAATGAGAAAATAAGTGCCAAAGAATTGATAATGAAAATAAAAGGTAGTTACAGCTCAGCTTGTATCGACGACTCTTCGTTCACCTCACGTCGGTCTCACGTCGGTCTCACGTCGGTCTCACGTCGGTCTCACGTTGGTCTCACGTCGGTCTCACGTTGGTCTCATGTTTTGGAGGTCCAGACAGATTTCTAAGACGAACACAGTCTGAATGTGATTGGCTGGGACACGTCAAGCGTTTTTATTGCTCTTATTGTTCTCAGGCTTGTATTTATATTCTGAATGTCATGTTGTGATGATGCAGGAGGAGGTCAGCGTAGAGACTGTCTGTGAACAGACGCCCACTTTGTTCCGTTCCTGTTCTGTGGTTTTCACTGTCACTTTGAAGTTGGTCTGTCTGTTGAAGCCCTTCGTGCTTTTTTCACGTCCGCTGCTCACATTACATACGTTTTTTCCTCTGTTGTGGTATTTGTGCAAACAATCTACAGACATTACACGTTTCCATTACAGTAACAGAACTGTGTGAAAGTCTAGTTCCTCTTTTTTTTTTGCAGCCCTGCAGCAGTGCAGCATGTGTTCACTGATCTCTGCAGCCGCTTCAGTGCAGTTTAGTTTGCACAGCAGCGCGTCACAGGGTTCGGTCTCCAGCAGACTTCTGATAAGAGAGGAAGTTAGTTTCTTGTTCCTGTTATGATCCTCAAGTTCTGTGTCTGTTTATTCGGCCATAAAGGAGCTCAGAGGAGAGTGTTTGTAGGATTATGTTGCTGAGAGGAAGAGGAGGCACATGAGGAGAGGATACCACAGGTATTAATGTTGCCAAATGGAAACTTTTCATTGTTGACAGATGCAAAACCCCAAAAATGTTTACTTTAAAAATAAAAAAAGAGCTTCCACTGCTGCTGCTGCTGCTGCCGATGTCCCTTTGGCAAGTCACATTTATCCAACCTGACTCTCAGACAGACAATCAGCTGCAGTTCAAGGCTGCAACTAATTAATCCGTTAGTTGTTTGGTCTATCAAATGTCAGGAAATGGTGAAAAATGTCTTTTTCTCCCTTAAAAGTGACTCAAAACAATTAATTAAGATAATCAATTAATGGACTTCTTTATGCAGCTTTACCTCAGTTAATTACCAGGATTAAAGCCACCCAGGAAGTCAGAGTTTATTCTAGATATAATAATAATAAGCAGAAAGAAAAATGTCATAAATCTAGTAGAGAGAGCTGCTCTGCTGAAGGTTGAAACATGTTCAGACTCACAGCTGGAACACAGTGTTCACATGTGAAGCTGCTGTTTGACACGATGGATCATGTGACCACACGACGGATCACAGACTGGGTACGTTGAGTAAAAATCAATATAAAAAATATAATATTTTAAAAGTCTGAGCACTGTGCGGGGACTATTTCTCACTGGGTGGATGGATACACTGTTTGTTAGAAATAGTTCTGATTTTAAAATAATTCAACAGCTGGTGAGAGACTCATAATGAACACAAAGTTCAGGACCTGGTAGTGGACTGGATGCGAATGGAAACTTGCTGGGTGATTCCAGCAGCAGCAGCAGCTGTGACAGTGAGGACTTTCTTGTAAAATAAAGGAGTTAGTTTCCGAGTCTGACCTGCTCTGTTTGTCTTTTTTCCTGCTCAGTTATGTGGATGATGACACGTTCAAGCAGGAGCCCCGCCTCCTGTGTTTTCAGTTTTTTTTTTTTTTTCTTCTTGCTGTGTTTGCAGACTTCCAGGCCCTCCGGTCGCTCTGACAGGCGCTCAGTGAAGCAACACGCTCAGCTATAAATACCTGAATCATAGCCGAGGCTGCTGGCAGCTCAGCGTCTGTATTTACTTACTGAACCTGAGACGTCTCGCAGATCCACACACACACACCACTGTTTATATCCCAGCTGCGGGCAGAAGAGCTGCTGGATTTATCTTTTCTACTTCAAGAAGGAAGTTAACTCGCTCTTGTTTTGGAAGGTTTTTTCTGTTTTTCACTGCGTGCTTCTTGGCGTCTGAGGAGAGTTGGTTTGACACGCTGGCCTGTGTTTCTGGACGGAGCAGCTATGGGAGACTTCTGGGGTGATATAGTCAGTCAGCGGGTGGCCAGAGCGATGTCACTGGTATGTATCTGCTGTTCTTGGGTTTTACGTGAACAGTTTGTGGTTTTGGGGCCCTCGTGGTGGCTTCGCTGCACGTAACAGACTGTTTTGTGGTGATAACTGCAGACTGTATCATCAAAGCATTTTTAGAAAAAAGAGACAAATAAACAGGAAAAGAGATCAGATGTGAACCCACATGTACATCATCAAGGCTGCCTCAACATTCACAGTCTAACATGTTATTAATATAGATTTTAACTGCATTTGTTTAATCCATGCAGTCGTTAGTCAGGTCAGTTTTATGTATGAAGCTGCAAAATCATAAATGTAGAACTGCAATAACAATTAATAAGTTTTCAGCAACTATTTTATGGATAAATAGTTTTAGATTAATTGATTCTAGTGTCTCTATAAACTGAATATAATAGCGATAAATGAAAATGCAAAGACTCATCAGTGAATTTTCGCACTTTCCCTAAAAAACAAACAAACAAACAAACAAAAAAGAAACAATTAGGGCTGCTACTAACGATTATTTTCATTATCAACTCATCTCTTCATTATTTTCTCTATTAATCAATCAGTTTCATCAACACTAAGACTCTTCAACTGTCCACAACCAAAGAGATTCAGTTTAATGACACAGCAGACTAAAGAAACCAGCAAATATTCACATCTGACAAACTGTTATATGAGTATTTTGACGAGTTTTAGTTGACTAACGGTTTCAGCTCCACAAACAACTGTTGCTGATCAATTTTCTGTTGATCGAGTTTTCAGTGAATTATGCTCAATACAACATACGACCTTCAACCCTCACAGAGACGGAGAAAAACAGTAAGGAGGAAAAGGATAATAAATGCACGTTGAGACTAAATCTGAAATCTGATCTTCACGTCAGAATAATCTTTATATTTCTGCGGGACAGTTTTTATTTTTAGGAGCCTAAAACTAGACGTCGTCATCTTCTCTGATGCTTTCCTTCTCGTATCACTGCCGTCTTTATTTTGTGAATGAATGTCTACACGTACAGGCTGCAGGTCTCACTCGGCATCAGAGAGCTTCTTAAATACGTATTGATTGATATTTTAGCTGCAGTTAACTGTTGAGTGTGATGTTGCTTCTACTCGTGCACTTTCTTAATCTGCAGAGTGAGTTTCAGTTTGTGCTGCTGCTGCTGTGGGTTTCTGCAGAGCGAAGTGCAAATCAAGATAGAAGCATATCAGGAAATATTTCATTTGGTTTATAGTCAACAAGTTAGTTAAATAATCAGAATAATATTTGTTCTGTCAGAGGCTGCAGCCAAAGAAATGACTGTGTTAGTGTCTGTAGCTGTGTCAGTGATCCAGTCTCTCTCTGTATGTGGCTCATTGTTCAGCTGCAAATAACGATTATTTTCATTATTGATTAATCTGCAGTTATGTTTTGGATTAATCAATTATTTATTTGGTCCATAAAATGTTAGAAAATGGTGAAAAATGTGGATCAGTGTTTCCCAAAGTCAAAGACGATTATCATAGAGACTAAAGAAACCAGAAAATATTCACATTTAATAAGCTGGAATCAGAGAGAGAGAGACAGGACATAATTCACACAGAGGAGAGAGAGAGAGAGACAGGACGTCATTCACACAGGACAGAGAGAGAGAGACAGGACATCATTCACACAGGACAGAGAGAGACGGGACATCATTCACACAGGACAGAGAGAGAGACGGGACATCATTCACACAGAGGAGAGAGAGACGGGACATCATTCACACAGGACAGAGAGAGAGACGGGACATCATTCATACAGGACAGAGAGAGACGGGACATCATTCACACAGAGGAGAGAGAGACGGGACATCATTCACACAGGACAGAGAGAGAGAGACAAGACATCATTCACACAGAGGAGAGAGAGACAGGACATCATTCACACAGGACAGAGAGAGAGAGACAAGACATCATTCACACAGAGGAGAGAGAGAGAGAGACAGGACGTCATTCACACAGGACAGAGAGAGAGACAAGACATCATTCACACAGAGGAGAGAGAGACGGGACATCATTCACACAGAGGAGAGAGAGACGGGACATCATTCACACAGGACAGAGAGAGAGAGACAAGACATCATTCACACAGAGGAGAGAGAGACGGGACATCATTCACACAGGACAGAGAGAGAGACAGGACATCATTCACACAGGACAGAGAGAGAGACGGGACATCATTCACACAGGACAGAGAGAGACAGACAGGACATCATTCACACAGGACAGAGAGAGAGACAGGACATCATTCACACAGGACAGAGAGAGAGAGACAAGACATCATTCACACAGAGGAGAGAGAGACGGGACATCATTCACACAGGACAGAGAGAGAGACAGGACATCATTCACACAGGACAGAGAGAGAGAGAGACAGGAGATCATTCACACAGGACAGAGAGAGACAGGACATCATTCACACAGGACAGAGAGAGAGAGACAGGATATCATTCACACAGGACAAAGAGAGAGGCAGGATATCATTCACACAGGAGAGAGAGAGAGACAGGACGTCATTCACACAGGACAGAGAGAGAGAGAGACAGGACATCATTCACACAGGACAAAGAGAGAGACAGGATATCATTCACACAGGACAGAGAGAGAGACAGGACATCATTCATACAGAGGAGAGAGAGAGACAGGACATCATTCACACAGGACAGAGAGAGAGACAGGACATCATTCACACAGCTTGGACACTCGTGTGCTTATAGAGAGATACAGTGGTTATCAGAACAGATGCAATAATCAATAATCTCGTTGGACGGACAAACAAGGTTTTTAATTTACAAAGTTTAATAAACTCATTGAGACTGAGATCCCACACACACACACACACATGCAGAACAAGGTCATGAAATACTAATTAAACTAATTAAAGGTTGAGGCAGAAAGACGAATATTTAGTTCAGATTTAAAGGAGTCAGCAGACTCGGCAGAACGAGGTCCTGCTGACAGACAGCAGAGAGCTGCTGATGGAACATCAGGTTGAAGGAGGTCAGGCAGGTATGACGAGGCTCCTTAAAGTCTGATCTAACATACGAAGGAAGCCAGTGAACGAGACTAGAATTGATGCAATAAGATCAAATGTTCTTGTTTTAGTTGAGATTGTAGCTGCAGCATCTGAAGACGTGAAGCACCAGCAGGTATCAGAGCAGAAAACACATTACAGTCATCAAGTCTGGATGAAACAAAGACGTTTCTTTGATGTGCTCAGACCAGATCCTGTCATCTCACCATGGTTACTGTACCATCCAGACACATGACTTCACTTATTTCACCCCCCATGACCTTCATTCTGTCTCACTGGAGCTTCAACCGAGATGTTGAAGTTTGGGTCTTTGTGGTTGTGATTTAAAAAAAAAAAAAAAAAAAAAACATGGTGAAGTTTTAAAAACTCCAAAACTGAATCATATTTTGCATGTAAAGTGCAGAATATTTAAGAGCTGAACTGTGGACTGAAGCAGAAGCAGCCACATATCTCTACTTCCTGTTGCGTTGGTTCGTATGATAACAGACTCTGTGATGACAGGAAGGGAGCGATCCTCTGAGCTGTGTGTCCAACAGAGTGTAAAAATCTATATTTAACCTCCATGAACCGGATGGATCTGTCACTCCGCTCTGCTTGGAGGCCTCACAGCTTATTTGGACCTGGACGACACTTCAGTCATCTACACTTTCACGACATCATCAGAATGCGTCCGGCGGTTCATCGTGGCAGAGAGAGAGAAAGAGGAGGAGCCTCCGGTAGCCGCCGCTGTACTCTGCAGTAAAAGCACTGATACAGCAGTATAAAAATACTCTGTTACAAGTCCTGCATGTAAAATCCTACCACAGTAAAAGTACATAAATATTATGTCCGGTGGTTCCCAACCTAGGGGTCGGGCCCCTCCAAAGGGTCAGCAGATAAATCTGAGGGGTGGTGAGATGATTAATGGGAGAGGAAAGAAGAAAAAACAAAGTTCTGATACACAAATCTGTTTTCAGTTTTTGGACTTTTTCTCTAATCTTTTGATTTTTGCTGAAATATTGGATCATTTGAACATTTATTGAAATGAAAGCATGTGAGAAGTTTAGAGGGAAAAATCACATGATTCATGCACATCAACATTTATTCACTCAGTGTGTTGACTTTTGATTTTTATCTGCTCAGCTACTGTTACACCTCAGACAGGAAACAAGTGTTCTTAACATCTGGTGTTTTCACTACACACAAGTAGTAAATGTTCATAAAAACTTCAATCTGTTTGTTTTGGTAACAACTTAAACTGTCATCAGATTCATAATCTTTTTTTACTTTTTCTTTTTTGTGTTACAGCTTCTGTTTTTGACATTTAACATTTTTAATTGACATGTTTCTCAAATGAATGTATCTTTAAAAAGCTTGATAACAATCAACCAATCAATCAACCTTTATTTGTAGTGCAGTTCACAGATGACTGACGAGCTGATAATAAGACAGTAAAACTGTTTAAGACATTAATGCACATGAGAAGCAAAAATTATGAAAATGTCATAAAATAAAAAATGTAAAAGTTATAATAATACAATCTGTGAAATAAAAACTAGATGAAATGGAAATAACAGTGTGCATTAGTGTCTCTGTGATTAAAAGCAGATTTAGTAACAAATCCCACATGAGACCAGACTGAGGTTTCCTGCTGGTCGCTCGGGGGGGAAAATCTGACAGAATTTACTGTCCAGTTTCTCCGTCTGAGCTTTACAACCTGCGACCAAAGTTTCAGACGTTATCGAGGAGAAAAATGTAACTTTAATGTGTTTTAATGTTAATTCTGACGTCTGATTTTCATCCTGAATCACAAGCAGCTGAAACATCCAGTCGGTTAAATGTATGAAGTGACGGATTAAAGTGTGTGATGTGAGTTTACACAGTTTCAGTGACGGATTAAATGTGTTCAGTCAGGGGTGTGTGTGTGTGTGTGTGTGTGTGTGTGTGTGTGTGTGTGTGTGTCAGCATGCTGCTGTACAAACAGACAGCAGGCTTTAAGTGCAGTTTCACAGCTGAGTTACAACCAACCAGCATGGAGCTTCACTTCCTGTCTGACACACGCCGAGACTGGAGCGCTGAGTGTGTGTGTGTGTGTGTGTGTGTGTGTGTGTGTGTGTGTGTGTGTGTATATGTATATGTATATGTATGTGTGTGTATAAGAACAAAAAGAGGAAACAAAGTTATAACAACACAAATAAAATGATGATGCAGGAAGCTGTTTACTCTCAATCAACTTCCTGTTGACTTCAGCGGCGACACTTTGACTCACGGCGATCCTGTCGGCTGTGAGACGGACAGACTGAGTGTCACAGTTTAGGAAAAATCAATATTTCAGGAGGAATATGATGATTATTATTATGATGGAAACAGAAAACCAGACGCACATAGTGACAGAAACTAAAACCAGAGTTTGATTCTGTCTGTTAACAGTTCAGTTAGTGTGTTTTCTATGATGGATACCACAGCCGCTGGCCAGTATAACCAGTTATAACTGAACGTGCTGGTACTGAACTGTTCACGTTTCCATCTGTTTAACAGCAGGAACTGTTCTAGAAGTAAACGGACTTGATGGCGTTTTGTTGGCGAGAGGCCAAGAGCTGCAACGATCAGCTGATTAATAGATTAGCTGCCAACCGTTGAATTGATCTGCAACTATTCTGATAATCAATTGATTGTTTTGAGTTATTTTTTAAGAAAAAAAACATCCAAATTCTCTGATTGCAGCTTCTGAAATGTGAATATTTTCTGGTTTCTTTCGTCTCTGTGACAGTAAACTGAAGATCTTTCAGAACGAGACATTTAAGGACGTTCAGTTTCACCGTTTTCTGACGTTTTATGGACCAAACAACTAATTGATTAATCGAGAAGACAGTCGACAGATTAATTGATAATGAAAATAATGGTTAGTTGTGGCTCTAATAGCCTCCCCAACCTGTCTGGTATCATCCTTTTATACTTATCTCATACAGACAAATAATAATGTTATTAGAAAGCAGACGAGGTCAGTAACGTCGTACACGTCCAACAAGAAATGATCCTGCTGACTCGTCTTACTCTCTAATCAATGAGCTTTAAAGTCGGCTGCTTTGGTTCTGCTGTTAATGTCTAAACTTCCCGCCTTCTTAAAATAATTGTAAAACCTGCTGACAGTTTCTGTGAAGGTTCAGCACCATGAACACACTAAATAATTACTGTGTGTGTGGTCGGTCAGCTGATTAATGAATAAATATTAGTTTAGTGTGTTTGAGTAGCTGCTTTATGTCAAATTAAAACCTTATCTTATTGATTTACCTGTTGCCTGTTTGCATGTTTGCTGCAGGGGAACGATGACGAGGCGGTGCTGGACCGCGGGAAGACCAGCTCCACCCTCTACACTAACTTTGAGAAGGAAGAGCTGGAGAGTGAGTCAACACACACACACACACACACACACACACACACACACACACTTCTGTCTGTATTTACAATCAAACAGAGAGTAGCAGAGATGATTCAGCCCGTATTTATTCTCCTCTTTACATGAGTCAGTCAGCTGTGGACACTTTTCAACATGAACGAGTATAAAAAGCCAAAAGACTCATCGTGTCTGAGAGGAAACACTCCTTTTGATTCATTCATGATTTCTCATTTGTATTTATTTCTATCAGAAGCAGGAATATTAATATTTGTGTGTGTACTGTATATTAGAGGAAGTGGTGGGTGAACTGTTATGTTTCATATTGCAGTTCAGTGGACAGTGACTGGTTTGGCACGCAGTGTACTGGTTCAAGAGACTAAAGATAATGCTTCATTTTCTATTCAATGAATCAAGAATGGATTCTGAATCGAATCGGACACCAAGAATTGAATTGTAAGAATCCCAAAGATTCCCAAAGATTCCCAAAGATTCTCAAAGATTCTCAAAGATTCTCAAAGATTCTCAAAGATTTTCAAAGATTCCCAAAGATTCCCAAAGATTCTCAAAGATTCTCAAAGATTCTCAAAGATCCTCAAAGATCCCCAAAGATTCCCAAAGATTCCCAAAGATTCCCAAAGATTCTCAAAGATTCCCAAAGATTCCTAAAGATTCCTAAAGATTCCCGGCCCTAATTAGACTCATAACCATGAACTGAAACGTCCTGGAGACGTCGGTGTGTCACTAACTGTGTTATTTCTGTCGGTTATATCAGACAACGTTGTTTTCTGGGTTATTTCTGATTCAGTATTTAAAGTAAAAGTTGAGGAAATAATTGATTATTTATTCTAATCACACTCATCACACTTCTGCTTAAGATGCACCCAAATTTTTATGGATTTGTTAGAAGCCACTTTTGCTAAAGAATACAGATCAGAGTGTTTTCTGGTGCATCGGGGCTCCTGTTTGTGTCGTCTGTGCTCTGTTGTGACTGTATTTCCTCCGTCAGGTCACAGGGCGGTGTACGTCGGCGTTCACGTCCCTCTGGGTCGACAGAGCCGGCGGCGGCACCGTCACCGAGGACACAGACATCACCGGAAACGACGGGACCGCTCGGACCGGGAGGACGGACGAGAGTCGCCGACATACGGTTGGTCACGGTGTTTACACACATTCACACACGTTAACATCATGAACCGATGATACGATGAAGAGTTTGTCGCCGTTTTCGCTGCAGACACGCCGTCTCAGAGAGTCCAGTTCATCCTCGGCACGGAGGATGACGACGAGGAGCACATCCCCCACGACCTGTTCACCGAGCTGGACGAGATCGCCTTCAGAGACGGAGACATGCAGGAGTGGAAGGAGACCGCCAGGCGAGGACACGCTCCATGTTCTATTACATACAAACAGAGTTTTACTTCCTCTCATTCAAACGTTATTTTTATTTATAATAATGCTCCACAGTTGTTTGATTGATCCAAGATGATCCTTACGCCATTTCACATGTTTAAAATAACACCACACATCACTTTATTTACAATAACACACCACTCTGCTTTCATCACTGATCCGTTGTTCTTCGTGCAGGATTAGTTTTTATTTATTCAGGATTTATAACTCAGTGTTGATGTTTTATCTTCCTCCAGGAGTCTTTGTCAGCTCTTGAACAACTTTCCTTATAAATCCAGTAGATAAGTCATCATAACACCTGGACAACTGCTAACTACCAGCAAAAATAATGTTTTGAGTGTGACTATGTGACAAGCGGATTCTGCTTTAATGGAAGTATTTAATGTTTGATAATCAGGGTCTGTGCAGTTAATGGATCTAGAAGTGAGTTGAAGACTGAAGAATTCTTTAGACTGATTGTGACAAGTTATATTTGTACAATCTGAGACACTTGATGCTTTATACAACTGCGCACTAGTATGTTAAGATAACTGTGTTTTGTGTTCAGGTGGCTGAAGTTCGAGGAGGACGTGGAGGACGGCGGCGAGCGTTGGAGTAAACCGTACGTGGCCACGT